>NC_056455.1:2295000-2455000 GCF_018296145.1 Oncorhynchus tshawytscha
GGTGATGCGGACACCAAGGAACTTGAAGCACTCAACCTGCTCCACTACAGCCCAGTCGATGAGAATGGGGGCGTGCTCGGTCCTAAACTTCCAATTACCCTCCAATATCCCACAGGCTAAAACCTACCCTCGTCCCAAGTTGCATTGTTGTCCCAGTGACTGGTCGACCATCCCCGTACACATGGATCCTAGGGCCTTTAAGAGATAGGGTCCATCCTTTACGAAGAGCACATGGATTCGAGGGCCTTTAAGAGATAGGGCCCCATCCTTTAAAAAAAACACATAGCGACACCTACAGTAATGTCTCTTTTGGTAAACAGCGATCCCACTACTGCACTTAACCCTACAACAAGGAGGATGGCAGACGTGTGTGTGATGGCTGACGAGAGGGAATGCCAGTGGCCAGCATAACTCAAATCAAATCAAAATCAAATCAAATTTTATTTGTCACATACACATGGTTGGCAGATGTTAATGCGAGTGTAGCGAAATGCTTGTGCTTCTAGTTCCGACAATGCAGTAATAACCAACAAGTAATCTAACTAACAATTCCAAAACTACTGTCTTATACACAGTGTAAGGGGATAAAGAATATGTACATAAGGATATATGAATGAGTGATGGTACAGAGCAGCATAGGCAAGATACAGTAGCTGATATCGAGTACAGTATATACATATGAGATGAGTATGTAAACAAAGTGGCATAGTTAAAGTGGCTAGTGATACATGTATTACATAAGGATGCAGTCGATGATATAGAGTACAGTATATACGTATGCATATGAGATGAATAATGTAGGGTAAGTAACATTATATAAGGTAGCATTGTTTAAGCATTGTCGCTAGTGATATATTTACATCATTTCCCATCAATTCCCATTATTAAAGTGGCTGGAGTTGAGTCAGTGTCAGTGTCAGTGTGTTGGCAGCAGCCACTCAATGTTAGTGGTGGCTGTTTAACAGTCTGATGGCCTTGAGATAGAAGCTGTTTTTCAGTCTCTCGGTCCCAGCTTTGATGCACCTGTACTGACCTCGCCTTCTGGATGATAGCGGGGTGAACAGGCAGTGGCTCGGGTGGTTGATGTCCTTGATGATCTTTATGGCCTTTCTGTAACATCGGGTGGTGTAGGTGTCCTGGAGGGCAGGTAGTTTGCCCCGGTGATGCGTTGTGCAGACCTCACTACCCTCTGGAGAGCCTTACGGTTGAGGGCGGAGCAGTTGCCGTACCAGGCGGTGATACAGCCCGCCAGGATGCTCTCGATTGTGCATCTGTAGAAGTTTGTGAGTGCTTTTGGTGACAAGCCAAATTTCTTCAGCCTCCTGAGGTTGAAGAGGCGCTGCTGCGCCTTCTTCACGATGCTGTCTGTGTGAGTGGACCAATTCAGTTTGTCTGTGATGTGTATGCCGAGGAACTTAAAACTTGCTACCCTCTCCACTACTGTTCCATCGATGTGGATAGGGGTGTTCCCTCTGCTGTTTCCTGAAGTCCACAATCATCTCCTTAGTTTTGTTGACGTTGAGTGTGAGGTTATTTTCCTGACACCACACTCCGAGGGCCCTCACCTCCTCCCTGTAGGCCGTCTCGTCGTTATTGGTAATCAAGCCTACCACTGTTGTGTCGTCCGCAAACTTGATGATTGAGTTGGAGGCGTGCATGGCCACGCAGTCGTGGGTGAACAGGGAGTACAGGAGAGGGCTCAGAACGCACCCTTGTGGGGCCCCAGTGTTGAGGATCAGCGGGGAGGAGATGTTGTTGCCTACCCTCACCACCTGGGGGCGGCCCGTCAGGAAGTCCAGTACCCAGTTGCACAGGGCGGGGTCGAGACCCAGGGTCTCGAGCTTGATGACGAGCTTGGAGGGTACTATGGTGTTGAATGCCGAGCTGTAGTCGATGAACAGCATTCTCACATAGGTATTCCTCTTGTCCAGATGGGTTAGGGCAGTGTGCAGTGTGGTTGAGATTGCATCGTCTGTGGACCTATTTGGGCGGTAAGCAAATTGGAGTGGGTCTAGGGTGTCAGGTAGGGTGGAGGTGATATGGTCCTTGACTAGTCTCTCAAAGCACTTCATGATGACGGAAGTGAGTGCTACGGGGCGGTTGTCGTTTAGCTCAGTTACCTTAGCTTTCTTGGGAACAGGAACAATGGTGGCCCTCTTGAAGCATGTGGGAACAGCAGACTGGTATAGGGATTGATTGAATATGTCCGTAAACACACCGGCCAGCTGGTCTGCGCATGCTCTGAGGGCGCGGCTGGGGATGCCGTCTGGGCCTGCAGCCTTGCGAGGGTTAACACGTTTAAATGTCTTACTCACCTCGGCTGCAGTGAAGGAGAGACCGCATGTTTTCGTTGCAGGACGTGTCAGTGGCACTGTATTGTCCTCAAAGCGGGCAAAAAAGTTATTTAGTCTGCCTGGGAGCAAGACATCCTGGTCCGCGACTGGGCTGGATTTCTTCCTGTAGTCCGTGATTGACTGTAGACCCTGCCACATACCTCTTGCGTCTGAGTCGTTGAATTGAGATTCTACTTTGTCTCTATACTGACGCTTAGCTTGTTTGATAGCCTTGCGGAGGGAATAGCTGCACTGTTTGTATTTGGTCATGTTACCAGACACCTTGCCCTGATTAAAAGCAGTGGTTCGCGCTTTCAGTTTCACGCGAATGCTGCCATCAATCCACGGTTTCTGGTTAGGGAATGTTTTAATCGTTGCTATGGGAACGACATCTTCAACGCACGTTCTAATGAACTCGCACACCGAATCAGCGTATTCGTCAATGTTGTTATCTGACGCAATACGAAACATCTCCCAGTCCACGTGATGGAAGCAGTCTTGGAGTGTGGAGTCAGCTTGGTCGGACCAGCGTGGGACAGACCTCAGCGTGGGAACCTCGTTTTAGTTTCTGTCTGTAGGCAGGGATCAACAAAATGGAGTCGTGGTCAGCTTTTCCGAAAGGGGGGCGGGGCAGGGCCTTATATGCGTCGCGGAAGTTAGAGTAACAATGATCCAAGGTCTTTCCACCCCTGGTTGCGCAATCGATATGCTGATAAAATTTAGGGAGTCTTGTTTTCAGATTAGCCTTGTTAAAATCCCCAGCTACAATGAATGCAGCCTCCGGATAAATGGTTTCCAGTTTGCAGAGAGTTAAATAAAGTTCGTTCAGAGCCATCGATGTGTCTGCTTGGGGGGGGATATATACGGCTGTGATTACAATCGAAGAGAATTCTCTTGGTAGATAATGCGGTCTACATTTGATTGTGAGGAATTCTAAAATCAGGTGAACAGAAGGATTTGAGTTCCTGTATGTTTCTTTCATCACACCATGTCACGTTAGCCATAAGGCATACGCCCCCGCCCCTCTTCTTACCAGAAAGATGTTTGTCTCTGTCGGCGCGATGCGTGGAGAAACCCGTTGGTTGCACCGCCTCGGATAGCGTCTCTCCAGTGAGCCATGTTTCCATGAAGCAAAGAACGTTACAGTCTCTGATGTCCCTCTGGAATGCTACCCTTGCTCGGATTTCATCAACCTTGTTGTCAAGAGACTGGACATTGGCAAGAAGAATGCTAGGGAGTGGTGCACGGTGTGCCCGTCTCTGGAGTCTGACCAGAAGACCGCTTCGTTTCCCTCTTTTTCGGAGTCGTTTTTTTGGGTCGCTGCATGGAATCCACTCTGTTGTCCTGTTTGTAAGGCAGAACACAGGATCCGCGTCGCGAAAAACATATTCTTGGTCGTACTGATGGTGAGTTGACGCTGATCTTATATTCAGTAGTTCTTCTCGACTGTATGTAATGAAACCTAAGATGACCTGGGGTACTAATGTAAGAAATAACACGTAAAAAAACAAAAAACTGCATAGTTTCCTAGGAACGCGAAGCGAGGCGGCCATCTCTGTCGGCGCCGGAAGTCAAAAATATAAGAGCAGAGCACTGCGTTGGGATGATGACTGTCACAAGATGAAGGACACAAGTTCGCACTCCTCCAAATAGATTCAATTAGGGCACTTTGTGTGGACGACCATCTCGGCTGAATCCCAAATGACACCTTATTCCCTACATAATGCACTACTTTTAAGCAGAGCCCTATAAATCCCAGTCAAAAGTAGTGTTATAGGGTGCCATTTGGGACACCTTATCAGTACAGATCAAATGATGTAACCCACAATGCCAAGGGATTCCCCGCAGGCCCTATTGGCTGACAAATTCTATTAGAAGATTAATGTCTGTCAAGTTTTACCACAAAGAGAGAGTGAAGTAGTAAAAAACAACAGCTTTCCTTTGAAGTAAATTTGAGTTTGGCTCCTTTGATCAAAGGGTATTCACTCAGCTAATGTCATTTGAACTTTTCTTGATATATAATAACATCAATTAATGATGAGGGGAAACAAAAGGGGTAAACAGCACAGTTGTGAGGTTTACTTTCATTCAAGAGCTATCTCGAGAAACACTACGAAGGCAAAAAGTAAGGTGACTTCTTTCTTGTCTTTTACCAAACACTTGGAGTGCTGCGGCCGCCTACTGCAATTCTGTCTGTGGAGATCAGGACTATGGGCCAGCATCCTAGTCCCAGAAAGAGACATGAGGACTATGAGCCAGCGTCCTAGTCCCAGAAAGAGACATGAGGACTATGAGCCAGCGCCCTAGTCCCAGAACAGAGAGAGGAGACTGTAAACACACAGTAGGTTAGTAATTGTTCCTCACCAGCTGAGGAGTCCGGCGGTGACGGCGGACCAGGTGACACAGCAGGAGTTGGGGCTCTTGCTCTCCTCCTCCTCCTCGTCTTTCCGACAGCAGCACAGGCAGCTCAGGTAAATGGCCAGGCAAAGCAGGTTCAGGCCCAGCCCTGCAGCCACCATACAGGCCAGGAAGATTAATGACTACAGGGAGAGATGGAGAGAGAGAGCGATGGAGAGAGGGGGATATGGAGAGAGTATCAGGTGTATCCATCCTAGAGGGGGAGCTCAATCATTTCCAGACCCAGGGACACATACTAGCCGGTGACCTAAATGCCAGAATTGGACAGTAACCCAACATTCTCAGCACAAAGGGGGACAAACGCCTACCTGGAGGTGACAACATTCCCTCCCAAATATGCCCCCCTACACACAACTACGACAAAACAACAAACAGCTCCTGCAGTTCTGTCGCACACTGGGTCTGTACAGTGCTTCGTGCAAGGTTGGGGATTAACGGATTACATGTAATTACAGTTACCAATAATACATCGGTAACTGTAATCTGTTACGTTACCAGCAAAAATATTGTAATCATATTACAGATACTTTTGAAAAACTATAATGATTACTTTGTGGATTACTTTTAAATTCAGGACATATATAAATATGTAATACATATAAATAATCATATATAAATAAATACATATATATACACATTTGTGTGTGTGTGTGTGTGATATATATATATATTGATTATTGAAGATTATAAACTTGTTGGTTCGAGTCCTGAATGCTGATTGGCTGACAGCCATGGTAAATCAGACCGTATACCATGGGTATGACAAAACATTTATTTTTACTGCTCTAATTATGTTGGTAGCCAGCAATAAGGAACATCTGGGAATAGTGACATATGGCCAATATACCATAGCTAAGGGCTGTACGCAGGCACTCCTCGTTGCGTTGTGCATAATTACAGCCCTTAGCTGTGGTATATTGGCCATATACTACACCGCCTCATACACTATTGCTTAAATATAACTTATAAATGCCTCATGTGCTGAGTTCAACTGCCACACTCCATGAGAACCCAAAATATAAGCCACTTTTCAGTAGTGCTTAAAGCATGCCATTCCATGAGCGCTGCATTTCTTTTTCAACTCATATTAATGAGCCAAATCAGTCCTCCATGACAACAAAATCATAAACAGAGTAGGGCTGGCTAATAAGTCCTTAGTTTTGGGTTGTGCTCGGGTAAAACAATTTGCCTAATCTATCCTTCCATATTTCCAAGTCCTATTCTTTTAGATCAAGGGGTATAACATTTATTGGAATGACTGGAATTCTGATAGACTTTGATTTTTAATGTAAAGATATAATTTAATCATGTTATTATATATAGTAGAAAGCGATGGGTTAGAAGAAGCCTACATAACCAACCCATAAAGTAAACTTTAACATCCATATATGGCCAGCTATGTAAACTTTAACATTTATTTATCCTGTAATAGATGTCGTTCAATTGGTAACATACATTTTTCTCTTAATCTAATGCCTCTTAAATTAAGGGGAAAGTAATCTACAAATCACTGAATGTAATCAGATTAAGTTACTGAGTTTGGGTAATCCAAACATTACGTTACTGATAAAACATTTGGACAGGTTACTAGTAATGGATTACATATAGAAAGTAACCTACCCAACCCTGGCTTCGAGGGACTCTTAAGGTAGGTACACCGACAGCTCATCCCTTGGCAGTAGTACTGTAGATGACTTTATCACTGACCTCAACCCAGAGTCTCTCAGAGCGTTCACAGACAGCCTACTGACACCTCTATCAGATCACAGCAAAATAACATCACTTAGAAAAAAAGAAAACAGCTCAATGTGATTAAAAAGAATCCATAGAATCAAATCACTTCTGTGAAACAAACAACATGAAGAGCTACCTATCCAAAATGGAGATGGAAAAACCACTTTTGAAATATGTTCGGCTCTATAACAAAGAGCACCAGCAAAAACATCTACATGATCAACTACAAAATGTTAGAATCGCTATTAAAGTTTACCTGAACCCACTGGATTCTCCAATTACACTGAAAATATAAACCCTCCAACCCAAATGGTATGGTATCCTAAATGAAATGATGAAACATACAGACCACAAACTCCAATTTTATATACTTAAAGGTCATCCTCAGCTCTGGCATCCTCCACATATTTAGAAAGAAGGACTGATCACCCAAATACACAAACGTGGAGACAATAACCCCAATAATTATAGTGGAATCTGCATCAAGAGCAATCTCTGAAAAACCCACTACAGCACAATCAAAATAAATCAAATCAAATCAAATTTTATTTGTCACATACACATGGTTAGCAGATGTTAATGCGAGTGTAGCGAAATGCTTGTGCTTCTAGTTCCGACAATGCAGTAATAACCAACAAGTAATCTAACTAACAATTCCAAAACTACTGTCTTATACACAGTGTAAGGGGATAAAGAATATGTACATAAGGATATATGAATGAGTGATGGTACAGAGCAGCATAGGCAAGATACAGTAGCTGATATCGAGTACAGTATATACATATGAGATGAGTATGTAAACAAAGTGGCATAGTTAAAGTGGCTAGTGATACATGTATTACATAAGGATGCAGTCGATGATATAGAGTACAGTATATACGTATGCATATGAGATGGATAATGTAGGGTAAGTAACATTATATAAGGTAACATTGTTTATAAATAAATACAATTTGATCTGTCACCGAATACAGTGAAATGCTTTACTTAACCAACAGTGCAGTTAAGAAAAATACGTTTACATTTTTTTAAATAGCCAAGTAAAAAAATAATACATACAATGAATTAAACCGCAGCAGTAAAATAACAATAGCGAGGCTATATACAGGTGGTACCGGTACAGAGTCAATGTGCGGGGGCACCGGTTAGTCGAGGTAATAGAGGTAGTATGTACATATAGGTAGATAATGCATAGAAATACAACAGAGAGGAGCAGTAGGGTAAAGAGGGTGGGTGGGGGCAATGCAAATAGTCTGGGTAGCCATTTGATTAGCTGCTGAGGAGTCTATAGCTTGGGGGTAGAAGCTGTTAGGAAGCCTTTTGGATCTAGACTTGGCGCTCCGGTACCGCTTGCCGTGCGTTAGCAGAGAGAACAGAATATGACTAGTGTGGCTGGAGTCTTTGACAATTTTTAGGGCCTTCCTCTGACACCACCTGATATAGAGGTCCTGGATGGCAGGAAGCTGGGCCCCTGTGATGTACTGGGCAGTACTCACTACCCTCTGTACTGCCTTGCGGTCGGAGGCTGAGCAGTGCCAAATCTTTTCAGTCTCTTAGGGGGAATAGGCTTTGTCGTTCCTTCTTCACAACTGTCACAACTGGTGTGTTTGGACCATGATAGTTTGTTGTTGTTGTGGACACCAAGGAACTTGAAGCTCTCAACCTGCTCGACTACAGCCCCGTTGATGAGAATGGGGGTGTGCTTGGTCCTCCTTTTCCTGTAGTCCACAATCATCTGCTTGGTCTTGATCACGTTGAGGGAGAAGTTGTTGTCCTGTCACCACACGGGCAGGTCTCTGACCTCCTCCCTATAGGTGGTCTCATCGTTGTCGGTTTAGACTCAGGGTCCTTAGCTTAGTGATGAGCTTTGAGGGCACTATGGTGTTAAACGCTGAGGTGTAGTCCATGAATAGCATTCTCACATAGATGTTCCTTTTGTCCAGGTGGGAAAGGGCAGTGCAGAGTGCAATAGAGATTGCATCATCTGTGGATCCGTTGGGGCAGTATGCATATTGAGTGGGTCTAGGGTTTCTGGGATAATGGTGTTGATGTGGGCCATGATCAGGCTTTTGAAGCACTTCATGACTACAGAAGTAAGTGCTATGGGTCGTTTTGTTTTACCCCCAAGCCATAAGACTCCTGAACAGGTAATCAAAAGGCTACTCGGACTATTTGCATTGTGTGCCCCCCAAACACCTCTTTTTATGCTGCTGCTACTCTCTGTTTATCATATATGGAGTCACTTTAACTATACATTCATGTACATACTACCTCAATTGGGCCGACCAACCAGTGCTCCCGCACATTGGCTAACCGGGCTATCTGCATTGTGTCCCACCACCCGCCAACCCCTCTTTTTATGCTACTGCTACTCTCTGTTCATCATATATGCATAGTCACTTTAACCATATCTACATGTACATACGACCTCAAATCAGCCTGACTAACCAGTGTCTGTATGTAGCCTCGCTACTTTTATAGCCTAGCTACTGTATATATAGCCTGTCTTTTTGTGTTGTTTTATTTCTTTACCTACCTATTGTTCATCTAATACCTTTTTTGCACTATTGGTTAGGGCCTGTAAGTAAGCATTTCACTGTAAGGTCTACACCTGTTGTATTCAGCGCACGTGACAAATACACTTTGATTTAATCATTTAGGCAGGTTACCTTAGTGTTCTTGGGCACAAGGACTATGGTGGTCTGCTTGAAACATGTTAGTATTTTAGGCTCAGTCAGGGACAGGTTGAAAATGTCAGTGAAGACACTTGCCAGTTGGTCAGCGCATTCCTGGTAATCCATCTGGCCCTGCGGCCTTGTGAATGTTGACCTGTTTAAAGGTCTTACTCACATCGGCTACGGAGAGTGTGATCACACAGTGGTCCGGAACAGTTGATGCTCTCACGCATGTTTCAGTGTTACTTTCCTCAAAGCAAGCATAGAAGTAATTTAGCAATTTAGCTCATCTGGTAGGCTCGTGTCACTGGGCAGCTCGTGGCTGTTCTTCCCTTTGTAGTCTGTAATAGTTTTCCACCCTGCCACATTCGACGAGCGTTGGGACCGGTGTAGTACGATTTAATCTTAGTCCTGTATTGACGCTTTGCCTGCTTGATGGTTCGTCGGAGCGCATAGCTGGATTTCTTATAAGCTTTCGGGTCAGAGTCCCATTCCTTGAAAGCGGCAGCTCTAGCCTTTAGCTCAGTGCGGATGTTGCCTGCAATACATTGCTTCTGGTTGGGGTATGTACGTACAGTCACTGTGGGGATGATGTCATCAATGCACTTATTGATGAAGCCAGTGACTGATGTGGTGTACTCCTCAATGCCATCGGAAGAATCCTGGAACATATTCCAGTCTGTGACAGCAAAACAGTCCTGTAGTTTAGCATCTGCTTCATGTGACCACTTTTTTATTGACCGAGTCACTGGTGCGTCCTGCTTTAGGTTTTACTTGTAAGCAGGAATCAGGAGGATAGAATTATGGTCAGATTTGCCAAATGGAGGGAGAGCTTTGTACGCATCTCTGTGTGTGGAGTAAAGGTGAATTTTTTTCCTCTGGTTGCAAATTTAACATGCTGGTAGAAATGAGGTAAAACAGATTTAAGTTTTCCTGCATTAAAGACCCCAGCCACTAGGAGCACCACCTCTGGATGAGTGTTTTCCTGTTTGCTTATGGCCGTATATACAGCTCATTTAGTGCGGTCTTAGTGCCAGCATCAGTTAGTGGTGGTAAATAGACAGCTATGAATAATATAGATGAAAACTCTCTTGGTAAATATTGTGGTCGACAGCTTATCATGAGATACTCTACCTCAGGCGAGCAAAACCTCGAGACATCCTTAGATTTTGTGCACCAGCTGTTGTTTTCAAATATACACAGACCACACCCCCTTGTCTTACCAGAGGCAGCTGATCTATCCTGCCAAAAAAGCATAAAACCCGCCAGCTGTATGTTATTCATGTCATCGTTCAGCCACGACTCGGTGAAACATGAGATATTACAGTTCTTAATGCCTCGTTGGTAGGACATACGTGCTCAGAGATTGTCTATTTTATTATCCAATGATTGTACGTTGGCTAATAGGATCGATAGTAAAGGCAGATTACCAACTCGCTGTCGGATCCTTACGTCCCCGATATCTCCGTCTCTTTCTCCTGCGAATGATGGGGATGATGGCCGTGTCTGGTGTCTGGTGTAAATCTGTTGCGTCCAACTCGTTAAATAATTTGTTTAAATCCAGTATGAGGTGAGTAATCGCTGTCCTGATGTCTAGAAGCTCTTTTCGGTCATAAGAAACGGTGGCAGAAACATTATGTACAAAATGAGTAACAAATAACGCAGAAAAACATACACAATAGCACAATCTGTTAGAGGACCGTTAAACGGCAGCCATCTCTTCCGGCACCATTACTAACAGCAGACTTCAACATTTCCTCAGTGAAAACAATGTCCTGAGCAAATGTCTAACTGGCTTCCTATCAAAACACCATATGACAGACCACATATTACATTATTAAAATCAATGTCTACAAACAACAAGTGTGCAGTTAAAAAAATGTGTAATAAACACACATTTCTTTCCTCAGGGCCGTGCGGTAAGACAGGGATGCAGCTTGAGCCTCATCTACTTCAACATGTATATGAATGAATTGTCGAGGGCAATAGAAGTCTCACCCTACTGGACTTGGAAATCAAATGTCTACTGTTTGCTGATGATCTGGTGCTTCTGTCCCCAACCTACAGCAGCACCTAGATCTTCTGCACATATTCTGTCAGACCTGGGCCCTGACTTTCAATCTCAGTAAGACAAAAACAATGGTGTTCCAAAAAAGGTCCAGTTCCCAGGACCACGAATACACATTTTATCTAGACACTGTTGCCCTAGAGCAGAGTCCCCTCAGCAAGCTGGTTCTGGGGCTCTGTTCACAAACACAAACAGACCCCACATAGCCCCAGGACAGCAACACAATTAGACCCAACCAAATTATGAGGAAGCAAAAAGATAACTATTTGACACACTGGAAAGTATCAACCAAAAAAACAGCGCAAATTGGAATGTACCTCTGACCCTAAACAGAGACTACAGTGGCAGAATACCTGAACACTGTGACTACCCAAAATTAAGAAACTCCTTGACAATGCACAGACTATTGAGCGAGGCTACCATAGGCAGACCTGGCTCTCAAGAGAAGACAGGTTCGTGTCCACTGCCCACAAAATGAGGTGGAAACCAAACTGGGCTTCTTAACCACCAGACAAATGTATGACCATATTAGAGACACACATTTCCCACAGAATTTGAAAACAACTCAAACATTGATAAACTCCCATATCTGCGAAATGCCACAAGGTGCAATCACAGCATCAAGATTTGTGGCCCGCTGCCATGAGAAAATGTTTATATATCTTCATCTACTATTCATATTACAACCAGAGCTGCTAATAACACTTCAAACATCTAGATCTTTTCAACATATTTGAGTGCAATATTTACAGTATCATTCAAATAGTTTTTGTTGATGTTTTGTGTCTTCTCAATTTTGTTTATTTCACTTGCTTTGGCAATGTAAACACGTTTCCCACGCCATCAAAGCCCAATTAATTTGAATAGAGAGAGAGAGAGAGAGAGAGAGAGAGAGAGAGAGAGAGAGAGACATTTTATATTTAATCTCTTTAGCATTTGTTCGGTTTGCATACTGATACATACGTACATTAACCACACAATAAGACTCACAGATCCTCTGAGGATCCAGATAAAGATTGAAGCTTTGATGACGACAGTCAGAGTGGGAGGAAAGTAGAGTACCCTGCATAGGATCCTTTTTTACCTTCAGTTCCATTTAGGCCTCATACTCCTTATTTCTCTCCCACCCCCCCCCCACTCCCTTCTTCAGAGAGAGTTGAAGGGACAAGAACCCAGACAGAAACGCCAGACAGAAAGCCCAGACAGAAAGCCCAGACAGAAAGCCCAGACAGAAAGTGGGATTTGTTACATATTATTATCCTTGTCTGTCTGTTTACATACTGTGATGATGTCACCTGTTCTGTAATACCATTGAGGGCATTACAGTTATAGCTGTTCCCCCCGCTAATCCTCCACCCCCACCTCCATCTGTTGAGGAGTGAGGGAGGGATGCTTGATGCCTCATTTCCCATTTCACGGCTACATGCCTCTCCTACAGAGAGGGCAAGGTAGGGGGAGACGGGGCTCATGTGGTGAAATCAATATTCAGCTATAAAACACAAGCTGTCCCCAATTCCCCATGTAGTATGCTATTTTAGACAAGGGCCCTGTAGTGCACTATATGGGGGTACCATTTGTGATGCAGCCATACAGGAAGTGTCCAGATGGGGTCAGGTTAATCAAAACACAACAGGATGGAGGGTTAGGAAGCCCATCACCACCATCGCCCCTCTTCTTAACCCTGTGTCCTACCGCCCACCCATCCCCGTACAACATGTTTGATGAAATGGTATGTAGAGAGCAACAGTATGTTAGCTGTAGCAGGGGTTTATTGGTGTGTGTGTGTGTGTGTGTGTGTGTGTGTGTGTGTGTGTGTGTGTGTGTGTGTGTGTGTGTACAGAGGTGTATTCAGACAGGCAGACAGAGATGACCCTGAGTAACATAGAGGGGAGGGGTAACTATTCTGGTGTGAGAAGTGCTCAAAGGGGGAGGGCGGGAGGGGGTGGGATTGTACAGTGTAATTTAGGTGAGGACATTTAATGAGATGGGGGGTACAGGGGGGGAGTACAGGGGGGCTGTGAGTGAGTTGATGGGGGAGGGGTGGGAGACAAATACATAATTGCCAGGACTGAGCCCATTTGGCTGGGAGATGGGAGCCGAGAAAAGGGGGAGATGGGAGCCGAGAAAAGGGAAACAAGCCACCCCACCCCCAGCCCCCCTTCCATCGCCATGGCTACGGACAGGTTTGTTGGTTGCCTGCCTAGGCAGGACTGAGGACGAGTGAAAAGGGAATTATCACTCCCAGCCTTATTTGAATTAAGCAGCATGAGACAGGCAGCCCTGCTGAAAGGGAACACACTGCGTCTTGGGGAGAGACGGGGAAGGAAGGCCTATTTGGTGGAGGAGAGAAAAGAGAGAGAGAAAATGGAACACAGTGAGGAGAGGGCTAAGAGGCATTCAGTTAATAAACTAACATTATGGACAGCTGGATAGTTGATTCAGTGTCTGCATTCTCCACTGTCTTTCTCACTCTCCCTTTCTGCTCACTTTTCTCTCATGTAAAAGAGTGAATAATGGATCACCTGTACTCTGAGTCGGTGAGCTGGGACACACACAGACACACACACACACACACACACACACAGGGAGAGAGAAGAAACCATCACAAACCACCACAGAGGCATCAGAGTAAAACATAATTTTAAAGTGAATAGCTTGATAATTCTCCCTGAAAACACAATGCCAGAAACACACACCACGATTCATACAAGGATACAATTTCAGTCTAATAAAATAATCTTACTCCAATGTGCTACGTTTCATCCATCATCAGTAACTTGTTTTACTACAGAAATAAAAAGGTGCTGCAGCCACAGCAATGACGAGCGTAACTAACAGCCCAGTTTCTCAGGACTGTGTCGTTGTGTAGACCCACAATATGGATAACACAGTCCAGTCTCCTTCCATTCATTCCTGTCGGGTTTACTGACTTCATGTCTAGAGCAGTGTTAAGGCAGCAGCATGCTTCCATGAATAGCCTCCACCATTTATAGGCTGAGGCTGGACGGGAACAGCCGGCACTGAGCTCTCATACACACTGCCCCAAGGGAGCATGGGACTGTTTGGGCAAAAGAGGCAACTAATAACCCTGTGACAAATTCTCCCAAGAGGCAACGGGAGAGTGGTTTACATTACAATCCTGCTCACAGTACACAGCCTTTAGAGGTAGACTGATGATGAATGTGAGAACATAGGCATAGATATGTGACATCAAGCATTATGTGGGGTGGCAGGTAGCCTAGTTGTTAGAGCGTTGGGCCAGTAACCGAAAGGTTGCTAGATCGAATCCCCGAGCTGGCAAGGTAAGAACTCTATCGTTCTGCCCCTGAACAAGGCACTATTCCTAGGCGTCATTGTAAATAAGAATTTGTTCTTAACTGACTTGCCTAGTTAAATAAAGGTTTTTAAAAAATCCTCATCAACACAGAAAGTATACTGTAGAAATCTAACAGTGTGGCCGAGGTCCAGTCACAGACAGAACTGGCTCTAGGCTATTAGAACTGGCTGTTACTGGACCTAGGCTAGGCTGTTAGAACTGACTGTGACTGGACCTAGGCTATTAGAACTGGCTGTTACTGGACCTAGGCTGGGCTGTTAGCTCTAATAGCCTAGAGCCAGTTCTAACAGCCCAGCCTAGGTCTAGTAACAGCCAGTTCTAACAGCCTAGGTCCAGTCACAGACAGTTCTAATAGCCTAGAACCAGTTCTAACAGCCCAGCCTAGGTCCAGTAACAGCCTTGGTCCAGTCACAGCCAGTTCTAACAGCCTAGAGCCAGTTCTAACAGCCTAGAGCCAGTTCTAACAGCCTAGCCTCTAGGTCAAGTCACAGCCAGTTCTAACAGCCTAGGTCCAGTCACAGCCAGTTCTAACAGCCTCTAGGTCCAGTCACAGCCAGTTCTAACAGCCTCTAGGTCCAGTCACAGCCAGTTCTAACAGCCTCTAGGTCCAGTCACAGCCAGTTCTAACAGCCTAGGTCCAGTCACAGCCAGTTCTAACAGCCTCTAGGTCCAGTCACAGCCAGTTCTAACAGCCTAGGTCCAGTCACAGCCAGTTCTAACAGCCTCTCGGTCCAGTAACAGACAGGGTACTTCATTCAGACATTTTTCAGACAGTGTACAGAAGTACCTCACTGGTGTTCATTTCAAACATTAAAAATCTCTGATAAAGCGAGAACTTCTCTCATGAAATAGACAAGAGATGAATAGATACATTTAACATTCTATCATCACTGCTGCACATAAAAGAGAGAAACATGTCCTTCTGTTTGGGTACATTATCTAAGCAGTATTACATCATGCTGTGTTCCAGGTTGGAGAGGAGCTTGGAGATATGATGTGAGAGCCAAGCCCCGTGGCTGTCTGTCTTCCTCCTAGGCACCAACAGCAGTGCTGTGATGTGTGTGCACATGCGTTGTGTATGCTGTGCTGTTGCAGGTGGTGAACATCTGTGTGTAGGTGGATAGAGGCCAGTCCCCAGGCACTGTGCGCTCTACATTGGACAGTGGCATCCACTGATGAGGGCAGAGGTGCAGTGAAATGTGTTGTTTTACAGGGTCAGCCATAGTAGTATGATAGGTGCAGTGAAATGTGTTGTTTTACAGGTTCAGCCATAGTAGTATGATAGGTGCAGTGAAATGTGTTGTTTTACAGGGTCAGCCATAGTAGTATGATAGGTGCAGTGAAATGTGTTGTTTTACAGGGTCAGCCATAGTAGTATGATAGGTGCAGTGAAATGTGTTGTTTTACAGGTTCAGCCTTAGTAGTATGATAGGTGCAGTGAAATGTGTTGTTTTACAGGGTCAGCCATAGTAGTATGATAGGTGCAGTGAAATGTGTTGTTTTACAGGGTCAGTCATAGTAGTATGATAGGTGCAGTGAAATGTGTTGTTTTACATGGTCAGCCATAGTAGTATGATAGGTGCAGTGAAATGTGTTGTTTTACATGGTCAGCCATAGTAGCATGATAGGTGCAGTGAAATGTGTTGTTTTACAGGTTCAGCTATAGTAGTATGATAGGTGCAGTGAAATGTGTTGTTTTACAGGTTCAGCCATAGTAGTATGATAGGTGCAGTGAAATGTGTTGTTTTACAGGTTCAGCCATAGTAGTATGATAGGTGCAGTGAAATGTGTTGTTTTACAGGGTCAGCCATAGTAGTATGATAGGTGCAGTGAAATGTGTTGTTTTACAGGGTCAGTCATAGTAGTATGATAGGTGCAGTGAAATGTGTTGTTTTACATGGTCAGCCATAGTAGTATGATAGGTGCAGTGAAATGTGTTGTTTTACATGGTCAGCCATAGTAGCATGATAGGTGCAGTGAAATGTGTTGTTTTACAGGTTCAGCTATAGTAGTATGATAGGTGCAGTGAAATGTGTTGTTTTACAGGTTCAGCCATAGTAGTATGATAGGTGCAGTGAAATGTGTTGTTTTACAGGTTCAGCCATAGTAGTATGATAGGTGCAGTGAAATGTGTTGTTTTACAGGGTCAGCCATAGTAGTATGATAGGTGCAGTGAAATGTGTTGTTTTACATGGTCAGCCATAGTAGTATGATAGGTGCAGTGAAATGTGTTGTTTTACAGGGTCAGCCATAGTAACATGATAGGTGCAGTGAAATGCATAGGCACTGGATCAGGAACCTTTGATTGTCATGGTGCTCTGACAGCAGAAAGTGCACTTTTTCAAACACAACATACTACAGGTAAGTGAAGACCTACACACACTGCCTTGAGAAGATGTTCCGGGAGTTCGGATACAGTTGATGTAGGAAAGATGAATGAATCACAAGGCAGACGAGAGGCAACCCCCCTTCTCTAAATGCCAACGGAGCAGTTCCACCTCAGTCTCTGCCTTCATCCTCCCAGTCTCTGCCTTCATCCTCCCAGTCTCTGCCTTCATCCTCCCAGTCTCTGCCTTCATCCTCCCAGTCTCTGCCTGTTCCACTCTGACACCGAGGGATGTCCTCGGGGGTGTTTCCAGAAGAGTGGACTCGGCTGGGCCTGCCCGTGTACACTCACAGCTGGGACACCATTAAGTCCCCGCAGAGCGGGGGAGGGAGGGAAGGGGAGAGCAGAGTGGCCCATGGGTAATGGATGAGATGGGAAGAGAGAGATGGGAAGAGAGGGATGGGAAAGGGCTTCTGCCTCCTCCTCTACAGTACTGCATCACTGCTACAACCCAATGTTAAAAGGCCTCTGCGAATTTGTCACGCTAGCCTGCACCACATTCCTCAACACAAACAGCTAGTCTCTGGGGATAAACGAGGTGGTGTGTATGTGTACTTGTGTGGCGCGTGTATGTGTGTGAGAAAAATGACTTTAGTATTGTCACCAACCTTGGGCTATATTCTTCAACCGCTTTCATATAGGATTTAAGTTATTTTGCCTATAAAAAAAATTGGCCAATGTTTACATGGCCCCCTTACAAACAGGCCTATTTTACCACATTCTTGCCTGCATACACCTTTCATACCTCCCATGTGCATGCCAGCATGCTAGAGACTAGTGTTAGTAGTGGTGTGCAGATGTGGGTGGGCGTCTATTTTAATATACACCATCAAAAATGAATCCATTATTAATTTGTTTAGGCAGGTGCTAAGAAACATTATAAGACAAATAACATGTATTTTCAAAAGAACAGAATAGTTTGAGTTCAGACAAATTAAATCAATAGTTGGTTATTTTGTTCATTAAAACAGACCAGACACACCTACCTACCTGATTACAGTCAACACATATTTGATAGTGAAAACATAAAATGGAATAACAGAAAATACAACAAATATTTTTCCCCACATGACTATATTTTTTAAATCAGAGCCCAAGGCCCACTCTTTTTTGATCCATGTTTCATCTCTTTCCTCACTGCGCTTTGTTAGGGACAGGCGTCTCACCTTCATCATGTTTTACAACCTGCTGGAGGTGCCTATATGCAGTCAAGCAAAATAACACGCTTTCTTTAGTCTACATCATAGCATGCTAAATGTATCTGATTAGTTATAGATGATCACCTTCACTTGCTCAGCCAGAGAATTAACCAAATATACAGACGGAGATTCAGTGAAACAAAATTATTAGACAAGTCAGTTGATTATCAGACAAGTCAGTGAAGTCACAGGCTTTTTGTCAGGAATAAGGCTACTAAGTGACTGAAGAGCAAAATAATCCACTTGTTAAACTACATAACATGGAAAAATCGAATAAATCAGCCAACTAGACAAGATGATCAAGAGCAGCACTCACCTCGATTTAGCTAACATTTTCCTAACTTGATTGGAGCCTAATCAATATCCAAACAGAGATTCAGGGAAAACAAAAATCTGACATTTATTGATTGATCAAGACATCTCCATGCTTGTCTCAAATCAGCGCAATGGTATGGAAATGATCATGTAGATGACCACACCAGGTAGGCTATTGCTTCACATTTAATTACAAGGATTGGATGACTGTCAGTATAAGTAATTTGATACATGCCTTCAATTGCATTAGTCTACTTTATTCCAATATTTTCACCATTCAGTGATATTTATTCCCACAGTAATTCTTTATGGATCCAGCAGGTTGTGGTTAAGAAAACAGTACATGCTTAGTGGTGGACTAAATGATGGGCTACGCGAAGAGATGGGCGAAGTAACATGCCTTGCAAAGTTTTGAACTGTCAGGAAAAGGGTTAACAAGCACTGCCTAGCAACCATCAAGAGCTTAAGAACGTAGTGCGTGCCAAAGCCGCCTCAGCATTACGGCTATGTTTCATTCTAAGCCGTAGGCAGAACCTTACTGAAATGATTAGCAGGTCCTTAGGCAGATATACAAGTTTCGGCGTTGATACCGGCCCTGAACTTAGTCACTGTTTCTAGCCGGCTAGTTACTCCACCCTGTACCTTAGAGGGTGCTGCCCTATGTACATACTCATTGAACACTGGTCACATAACGTTTGTACCCATTTCATATGTATATACTGTATTCTAGTCAATGCCATCCTATTTGACTATTGCTGTACATGTCCTACGTATTCTACAGATATACTAAATATTCTATCCACATACTGTCCATTATATCTATACATCTCATCACATATATACAGTACCTAAGGCACTGCATCTCACTACAGTCCCTGGTTCGAATCAAGGCTGACTCACATCCGGATGTGATTGGGAGTCCCATAGGGTGGCGAACAATTGGCCCAGCGTTGTCAGGGGTAGGCTGTCACTGTAAATAAGAATTTGTTCTTAACTGACTTGCCTAGTTAAATAAAACAAATCTAATAATAAAAGTTCATTTGTGGAATTTCTTTCCTTCTTAATGCGTCAATTTCGTTGTGTTAGGCTATGAAACATGACCATGTTTTACTCAATTTCAACCTGCTTCTTGGGGTGAGTTTTAAAAGTGTCTGACGTGATTTTAGAATGCATTTTCATTGATGTCAGAGTGATTAGATGGACAACAGAGGCTTGAGTACCAGGTCGTTAGGACCTGATGGAGGGACAACAGAGGCCTGAGTACCAGGTCATTAGGACCTGATGGAGGGACAACAGAGGCCTGAGTACCAGGTCATTAGGACCTGATGGAGGGACAACAGAGGCCTGAGTACCAGGACATTAGGACCTGATGGAGGGACAACAGAGCAGTGAGTTCCAGGTCATTAGGACCTGATGAAGGGACAACAGAGGCCTGAGTACCAAGTCATTAGGACCTGATGGAGGGACAACAGAGGCCTGAGTACCAGGTCATTAGGACCTGATGGAGGGACAACAGAGGCCTGAGTACCAGGTCATTAGGACCTGATGGAGGGACAACAGAGCCCTGAGTACCAGGTCATTAGGACCTGATGGAGGGACAACAGAGCCCTGAGTACCAGGTCATTAGGACCTGATGGAGGGACAACAGAGCCCTGAGTACCAGGCCATTAGGACCTGATGGAGGGACAACAGAGCAGTGAGTTCCAGGCCATTAGCAACCCGATGGTTGTTAGCGAGTTGGGTACTACCAAGGCATGTCCAGAGTGCATAAAAGGAGATTATCTTGACTCAATGGTCACGTGGAATTTCACTGTGGTCATGACTCATGACTGATGTGTGACGGTAATATGACCACTGCAACAGCCCTAATCACAGACCTCTTTTTAAACATTGACAAGAATCAATATTGATGCTGACATTACATAACACAGTACTGTGGGTTAGTACTGTAACTACTGCAGCCACATTTTCCCAGAGCCAAGTCTGCCTGAATAGTATAGTGACTCGTCTTGTAAGATCCCGCATTTATCAAGCGTCACAGAGTAAAAGTACTGATCTAAGATCAGTTTGGACTTTTAGATCATAATGAATCCGATTATTATGGACAGGGAGGGCCTGATCCTAGAGTAGCACTCCTACTCTCATGAATATGGGCCCGGTACTAGGGATGGACAGAAGGACAGGCAGCCCATGTAAACACAACAAAACACCCATTCCCAGCAGCTCCAGAGATGGCAGTAAGGAGATGCTAATCAACAGAACCCTATCTGACTACATGGAAGAGAGAGCTCGGCTAGCCAACATTGGCGCTAAGTAGGCTAAGGTGAATTCATGTGAGCCATGAGAAGTTGGTTACACAGTGTTATGTGGGGAAGAGAGGGAGAGAGATGGTTCAGATAGAGAGATAGCGAGATGGAGGGAGAGAGGGGTAGAGGAGGAGAGGGGATAGTGAAAAAGAGCGAGAAAGAGAGCGAGAAAGCGACAGACACAGCAAATCTGCAATGCCAGATGAAAAGATTGACATTCTTGCCGACAATTCTATAGTGGTTTTCCTTTCCAACCAGACTAACAGTGTTTGTTCATTTGTAACCTCATAACACATATGGCAAGTGGACTTGTGGGAAGTACAGTAATCCATCTGTGGGCCCTTATAGCTATTCTCACCACAGTTTGAAACCTCAAGGAGAGACAGAGCCCACAGAAACAAGGGGGAAAAACAAATTTAAACTCATACCTAGAGGCAGAAACAACTTTATCGACAGTCAAACAAACAGACGGACAATCCAACAAGCGCAGCTAGAGGGAATACAATGATCATACTTCAGACAAACCATGCTGAGGCCTAAACCGCTAGGCCAAAACTAGCAGCGTTCAGCTCGTCTTTTTCCCAGGAGAAAAAAGACAGCAACAAATGTAGTTCCACAACAGTAGAGTGATAGGGGTCAAGGGTTAAAACTATCCCATCACAACCCTACTACATGAGCCAGACAAACTCAGCCATTGAGTGAAAAGGTAATTGAAGAAAGTCAAGAAAGCTTTGCGATCAAGTGAGCATCTTCATTATGCAACTTGTCACATGTTTAAATGGCAATGATTGTCATACGATAAACAACAATTAATATAACTATGACTACAATAAGGAATAAGGACACAAAATAGCAGTTCCACTGGATGTTTGGAATTCAAAAGAGCACTGTTAGTTGTTTGACGTCATCACATCACCTCTAGGGACATGGGCTAAGCTCAGTGAGGACTTTAATAAAAATAAAGACATCATTTCTACATCGGAAGGAGAGACATGTTTTTCCCTCATAACTCCAGCCACAAGAACCCCTATCCCATATCACAGTACGTCTGCTGTTGACTTAACACCATGCTGTTCATTTCAATGGCTGACACACAGTGGTTGTTTCATCTATTACAAGATGGGGAGAGAAGTAGGAGAGTGAGTGAGGGAGAGATGAGAGAACAACTGATAAACAGATGAAGGGAGCGAGGGAGCGGAGGGATGAAGACAAGAGGAAGGATGTCTGGAGGAAGGGATTGTTTGGAGGCACTGAAGTGGAACATTATTCCCAAGGAGTAGGCAAAGCCATTGAGGCAGAAAGATCGATGTGTGTGTGTAAAAGGGTGTGTGTATGAGCGTGTACTAGTAGTGTGTGTACAACGTCTGCAGTCACCAGACATCTTTTATCCCAATTCAATCGATTCTCCTTTCAGCCAGCATGCCTGGGAGTCTGGGCGTCTTCAAAAAGCCCAGCGGATGAAGAGGGGTCAACTGAAACCAAGTCCTCTGCAATTATGTAGACAACAGTCAGTCTATGAAGTGGTTAGACAACAGTCAGTCTATGTATTCATTCAGCCTGGTTTAACCAGTCTATAGGCCACTGTGTTCTACAGTGGGCCACAGACAGAGAGCAGGCCTGTTTGTCAGGATGAGCTAATCTGATTTATCAGTGTACTGAGTATAGTTGAAAGGTCAGTGAGTGTCGGATAGATTTATCAGTGTACTGAGTATAGTTGAAAGGTCAGTGAGTGTCTGACCCTCTCCTTGTCATCCCTGGGTTATTAACAAGGTTGGATAAGGTCATAACATGTGACTAATTTTGTCATTTGAACATGGGATGTTGACTAACGACACTCTAGTGTGGGCCATGCCCTGTGCAATCTGCACGCCTCTCTAACCGGCGGTGTATAAAACAACTACGTTGTGGAAGCCCAGTCAAGCCTAATGATAACTTGAAATGGACACGCACAGTTTGAATGTTTACTGACAGTTGTGAGTCAGTCGTCAAGTTAGGCTTCTGACCTTATTGAGTCAGTGGGACAGATGTTTGGATAGCCTAATCTACTGTTGGCCACCTGACAGGATATGACATCAAAGTCAGCTAGCAGGAAGGAAGAACTCAGTGCGGCCAGCCATTCAGGATCCTGGTGTGTGTGTCAAATACCCTGGCCTGTGTTATCGCAGTGTCCCAGGAGGGTGTTCCTGTCTCTTGACAGTTCTGACAGATTGTTTCTGCACTACAACACAACATTAGAGGACCTGAGGGACAACTGGATGGACTGATAGGGTAAAATAAGTGCACTATATAGGGAATAGGGTCCCATTTTGGACGCAAACAGACATTTGTACATAATGTAGTGTAGGCTTGACTCAGCAGCCTTAGTGTTTCCATGCAGGACATTAGAATCCATTCCATTCATTACTTACCAGTTAGGCGTATTACCAGTTGTTTCTGCCAAAAGACTAAGATATTCAACAAATCAATAATGGTGGTAACAGCTGGCTCTCCATGCCTCAGCGTTGGCCTCTCGTGACGTCTGATCAACCTGGTTTCCATAATGCAAACAGAAGCAGACACCACTAACAGTGTTGGGTCAAAGAGGAGAGGAAGAAGAAGAATATGGACAGAGACACTTTGACCCTTCCATTCCTCTCAGTTACGAACAGATGTTTCTCCCTCTCTGACGCACCCACACACTGAGGCAGGCAGGCAATGCAATATGAGGAGAAATTGGGCCCTGACCTGTTTTTGTGAGAACTCTTTTTGGGTTGTGTCCTTCTTCCCATTCTGGAGCAGAACAGATCTTACAGCAGGAAACGCAACGCTTGCTGTGGCCAAAATGACTATCGCATGACTAAAATGATTTGTCTCTTTCTACAGACAAGTCTATTTGTATAGGAGACAGACATGCGTACTAGCTCTCTAAAATTCCTCCGTTTCTGCACAGACATGTAACAAAAGTCAAAAGACTCATACCAAACAGAAGACATGACGATAAATCAATATAATAATCTGTTCGTCCGTAGAGTGCATGAGCATTAGACTAAATTACCATGGAGGAAAATTCTGTAGTTCATTATTCTCTCAGGTCAGGTGATTCACAAGATTAGAGCCCCATTTACAGTGTCCAATGGAGAGTGAGAATCAGCCATCCTTTCCATAACATACACACACACACACACACACACACACACACACACACACACACACACACACACACACACACACACACACACACACACACACACACACACACACACACACACACACACACACACACACAACACCATCCCATCAGAAAGAAAGCGTCCTTTAGTAAGACTGTGACCCTTGCATTCCACTTCATTCTGTGGGCCTCAGCCAACCAGAGCATTTCAAACATTGGCTCTGCTCAAACTGGCCAATTACAGCTCATTCTGATGTGGAGTCTGAGTCATGCACGGGGGGCCACTCAATAACCTCCCTCTACAGACTGACTGTGTGGAGAGATCGATGCCAGCAATATCTAATAAAGTTGAGTAGAGACTAGAGAGAGAATTGCATTAAGAGTGAGAGCTACTTCATCTTTTTAGGATATTATCTGTCTTTCCTAATTGGAATTGTTTATCATCTAACACTAAGTGTTCTATGTTGAATAGGCAAACAGTTTGTTCTGTCACAATAGCACTGTCTGAAGAAAGGCATCATATCCTCAGCCAACCAGCAGTGCTACTGTATTCAATACAGTACAGAGGTCTGTAACCTGACCACAACTATGTATCCAATCTGCTTCTCAATCTCATATAGTCTAATGCCAACATATTGGGGATAAGCACAGTAAACTCATTAATAGGCCAATAGCTGGCCGTTTAACATATTGCATTAGGCTCTGTGGAAAATGTAGACACATTATTGGATTACTCCTGCTCTTGATACCAGATAGGGTAGAGTATATCCGGATCCACAACGCATTGGTGGGCGATTAGGCTGATTGGAGATCCAGATGGTTACTGACCCTCCATAATGGGACAATAAAGACAACACACACTGTGCCGAACGAATAGTGGCTGTCCGATCACCTCTGACCAGAATATATAACTAGGTCATGTGGTCAGGAAAACCTGGTCCTAAATATGAGAGCTAATACTGTCTGTTTCTTGATGATGATCTATTGTAGTAAGTCTAGTCAGACCTTTGTAGCCTTGAGATATAATAGGCCTGTAGGGGTCTGGGCCTAGTGATCTCCAGGCTCAGTCAGATCTATTGATTTTCACCAGTAATAACATCGTCACAGCAACTCTAGTGATCAATAATCACCACGAGAGCCATAACTTGTGGAATGTTCATTTCTCACTACTGTGTCAATGTATTGCTTTAGAATTGCAGCATTAGTGCAAGAAGCCTAGTACTCGGACAGATAGGAGAGCGTGGTTGGCTAGCGCAGTGTGCGTGGCAGGATAGCGTAGCGCTTGAACATTACATGGTGGTGGTTGATGATCAATCCATTAGGAGTCAATTGTCTCCAATGGAGATCCTTCATCCTCTCTCCTCCCACCCCAATCAGCTCTGACTCACCTTCCACTGTCACCGACTCTGAGATGAGAAGCTCAACATTAGAAACTCGACAGTGCAAGATGCAGAAATCGCTCCGCTATTTCCTGGTTGCTACAATTATAATAGTTTGCCTAATTTCAGTTTATGTGACAAAACAAGCAATGTATAGTGTTGAGAATTATTGTACGATCAAAACCGCTGTGAAATATATTTTCCATAACCAAAAATAGTATTTTCAGCTGTTTGAAGTTGTTGTACAAAACTGAAACACACAAAAACGAAACTTAAGAAAGGGAAGCATAGAAATAGCTTACATAGAACAGATATACAACTTCCTAGTCTTGCTTTCAATGAGAATGAAGGATCTATAACTCACGTGTTTGTGAATTTGGTCAGATCACCCAAAACGTTACCCTTTGCAGCACAAAAAAAAATCATGCCACTTCAGACCTGACAACTGTTCCAAGGCACCTCATTACCAATAGAAACAGTCAGTCCCATCCTGCATGCTTCTTGTGGCATCAAAGTAGCCTGGAAAACATGCACATGTCACCGTCTACCCAGTCAGCTGGTCCCCAATTTATTGGTGTTTCCCTGTGTAGTGGTTTCTATGTCTCTCCTAGAGAGAGAGAAACTAATCAACACCGATCATACTGATCACTTGTCGCAGGCATTTTGCTGACATAGTTCATTACGATAAGTAGCCTACAGTGGAGAAATGTGAAGTTTGAAATTAAATACGTTTTCTAATTTGAGTGATTGTTAATGGGACAATTGAAGGCTACAACCATCAAACTAGCAGTAATTTAAAGCAGTGTTTTGCGCAAGCGGTCAGCTTTAATATATTTATTTAAATTGAAAGAAAATCAGTCCAAAAATGTAAAAAACGATAAAGCTTTCCATTCCATTTTTTTTGTTTTTGTTTTGCACTGTTTGCGGTACGTGCACTTGATTCAGCAGCCCTAGCGTCGAAAAGGCCAAGTGTGCCCATTTTGAACCATTTCATGTGTCTGAAGGTAGAACTCCGCCTACCCGGCAGGCCAAGGAAGCAAGTCAACTGCAATTACAGGCCTATCGCTGGCAAAGATGTGTGTATTCAACGGAAGCCAGGCTTCCCAAAAAAAGTGACCAATAATGTTTTTCAATAAAAATATGATCTTTCATCTCTCTGTGTTTCATCATTTTCTTTCAATTGGCAAGAGGCTGAATATATCTCACACAGGAGAAAGCACCCCTCTGTCTCTCTACGTGTAAGCCATCTATCTGATGCTGTATGGTCCAAACGAGTATGACATTGTTGCCGCCTGTAGCATTGAAGGCAAGGGAAGCCAGTGAGCATTTGACCTCCCTTGATAAAAAAAAGGTATAAAAAAATGTGCCAATCAGCATCGAGCTAAACTGAGCGAGCACAACTATGAATGGTCCGACCCACACAAAAAAATTGTCAAGGGAAGCCCGCTTGGATTTTGGCGTCACTCCTATCAAATCCCATTGAGAGGATACGTCATTGACAGCAAAACTTTAATTGTTGCATCTCATTGTGTTGTCCTCTGGTGGCTAGCTAGCTAAAGATTGAGCTAGACTTGTGGTTTTACAAAATTCTCCATACTGGCCAATGATTATAATGGCGATTCTGATCCAGCCATTTATTCATACATTGTTGTGCCCCTGGCCTGAGATAATGGAAGTTCAATATGTAGCTAGATGTAGAAGGCTAATGTTAACTAGCTAACATTGCCCATGCATGGAAGTTAGGCTAGCGAGCAAGCATTTTAGCCAGGTAGCCAAGGTCAAGTACAGTACTAGGTACAGTACACTGTCATACAGCGTGTACTGTATGACAGAGTGTTAGACTGTTTCATCAACATGAGAGGATGGCATTGGCGTTTCTCTACAAGGGTAAGTCAACATTTGTTTCTACTTGCACGAACACTCACGCACACACACACACGCAGAAATAAGAACCATGGACAGCCACATCATATTTAGCTTACATTAAACTGGACTAAATTGTTTAGATGTCACTGTATTAGACTAAGCAGAGGTGATTTGATGATGTTGAAGTTGAAATGGTGTTGGAATAGTGGAGGCAGCTCCTGTTTTCTTTGTGACTTGTGGAAACTATCAGTGGTTCTAAGCCAATAGTTGTTCAGTGGTCCAAAAAAGTCGGGAAAATTAAGTTGCTAGACCATGCTGTTACTGTAAATGCACTATGCTTTGTGGACTTCACTGGACAGAGGTTGCTATCCGGTTTTGTGATAAAACAAAGGTGTGATTGAATTTATTCTGCCACTATGTCTTCTTATTGTCTCAGCCTTTTTCCTATATATCATGGTCGCAAGGGATGTGAATTAACAGGTTAAAAAGGCAAACAACGCAATTATCACAACACATAGGTTGTAATATGGCTTCCCTAGTGATTTCATCCACACACTGCACATGCACAGTTCACCATGTCTGCACAGTTCCCTCGAGCCATAGACTGTAAAAAGAAGCCTTGAAAGCACAGCAAAGCTGATATTGTGAGACTTCAAAACCATGACTAGAGAGACTCAACGAATACAGCAAAGAGCTTCTGTTTTTATGAGTAAGTTCATGTGTAAGTTGTTATTCAGCACTCCCAACACTTTGTTCAACACCTAAGCCATAAAATGTGCCTTCTCCCTACTTCTATTCATGCTACAACCAGCACTATAGCTGCAATGAAGGAGTACAGCAAAGTGTTTCCATAAGCTTGCGTTGTTATTATTAGTGGCTTGTATCTTTTTCATGTCAAGGAACATTTCACTTTCTCTGGCCATAGGAGTTAACAACATGAATTGGTGCATGAGGCAGAAATAATGCAGTGCGACTTAAGTTTCGCCATCAGCTAGATGGCTGTATCCTCTTTTCTCAGTGGAGGGAGGGAGAGGAGGGAGGATGAGTTGGGTGAGGCAGCCTCACTGCTGCTTAGACCTCCCATCAGACTGACCATCAGATGCAGGCCAGTTAAAAAAGAAGAGCAAATTATGCTCACTCAGCTGTGACTCACAATTAATACAACAAATTATCTATTAGTGGAACGCATTCAGTTGTGACACTGACTATGTAGCCCCTTTCCCCTTTCATATACAGTTGAAGTCGGAAGTTTACATACACCTTAGCCAAATACATTTAAACTCTGTTTTTCACAATTCCTGACATTTAATCCTAGTTAAGATTCCCTGTCTAAGGTCAGTTAGGATAACCACTTTATTTTAAGAATGTGAAATGTCAGAATAATAGTAGAAAGATTTATTTATTTCAGCTTTTATATCTTTCATCACATTCCCAGTGGGTCAGAAGTTTACATACACTATTAGTATTTGGTAGCATTGCCTTTCAATTGTTTAACTTGGGTCAAACGTTTCAGGTAGCCTTCCACAAGCTTCCCACAATAAGTTGGGTGAATTTTGGCCCATTCCTCCTGACAGAGCTGGTGTAACTGAGTCAGGTTTGTAGGCCTCCTTGCTCGCACACACTTTTTCAGTTCTGCCCACAAATTTTCTATAGGATTGAGGTAAGGGCTTTGTGATGGCCACTCCAAAACCTTGACTTTGTTGTCCTTAAGCCATTTTGCCACAACTTTGAAAGTATGCTTGGGGTCATTGACTATTTGGAAGACGCATTTGCGACCAAGCTTTAACTTCCTGACTTGAGATGTTGCTTCAATATATCAACATCATTTTCTTCCCTCATGATGCCATCTATTTTGTGAAGTGCACCAGTCCCTCCTGCAGCAAAGCACCCCCACAACATGATGCTGCCACCCATGTGCTTCACGGTTGGGATGGTGTTCTTTGGCTTGCAAGCCTCCCCCTTTTTCCTTCAAACATAATGATGGTCATTATGGTCAAACAGTTCTATTTTTCTTCCATCAGACCAGAGAACATTTCTCCAAAAAGTACCATCTTTGTGCCCATGTGCAGTTGCAAACCGTAGCCTGGATTTTTTTATGGCCGTTTGGAGCAGTGGCTCCTTCCTTGCTGAGCGGCCTTTCAGGTTATGTCGATTTAGGACTTGTTTTACTGTGGATACAGCTACTTTTGTACCCGTTTCCTCCAGCATCTTCACAAGGTCCTTTGCTTTTGTTCTGGGATGATTTGCACTTTTCGCACCAAAGTACGTTCATCTCTAGAAGACAGAAGGTGTCTCCTTCTTGAGCAGTATGACAGCTGCATGGTCCCATTGTGTTTATACTTGCGTACTATTGTTTGTACAGATGGACGTGGTACCTTCAGGCGTTTGGAAATTGCTCCCAAGGATGAACCAGACTTGTGGAGGTCTACAATTTCTTTCTGAGGTCTTGGCTGATTTCTTTTGATTTTCCCATGATGTCAAGCAAAGAGGCACTGAGTTTGAAGGTAGGCCTTGAAATACATCCACAGGTACACCTCCAAATCACACAAATCATGTCAATTAGCCTATCTTCCCTATCTCTGCTCTCTCCCCATCCCTCTCTCTGCTCTCTCCCCAACCCTCTCCTCTCTCTCTGCATCCCTGTCTTCCCTCGCTCTACTCTCTCCTATCCCTCGCTCTACTCTCTCCTATCCCTCGCTCTACTCTCCCCATCCCTACTCTCTCCCATCCCTCCCTTCCATCTCTCCCTGAACTCTTCCCTCTCTCCTGCATCCCTCTCTTCCTTCTCTTATCTCTCCCATCACTCTGCTCTCTCCCATCCCTCTCTGCTCTCTCCCATCCCTCTATCCCCTCTCTCTGCTCTCTCCCATCCCTCTCTCTACTCTCTCCCCATCCATTTCTTTCTTACTAACGCTTTCCCATTAAACTTGTTCATCCCTACAGAAAAAGCTCCACATTACCTACCTAATTAGAAGCAGCAAATATAGGGTGGGTGTCTCACTTTAGCCACTTCGAAAAAGTACTGAAAGCTGTCTGTCCCTATTTTAGACGTCTAGTTTACACTGTACGCTATAGAAAACAACATTCCTTGAAATAAACCCAGTCTTTGTGGAAAGTAAGATCTGAAACATTGCTCATCCCAAGAACTTGGTGGCCTGCCTGGTCATTTGGCAGTGTGAAGAAACAACGCGTGCAGTCTGTAGCTTACCCCATGACAGTCAGGCACTCTCCCCTGGCATTCCTATCTGCTAAGCCAAAAGCATCAGCTTCCTTATCTTTGGTGTGTGTGATTACAAGAGAGATGTGAAATATGCTGTGTCTGATGTTCACACAGGTTTACTTCCATTAACAAGGGTTTAAATAAATAGCTAAAGTGTTATTGGGTGTGGTATAAAACAAGAAGTTATCCAAGATGGCGTATTAGTCGGACGTGTGTTTTGTCTTGTCCCGTCTTAATAATAGTTTTCCTGTTTTTTTGTATATATTTTAAATCTCACTTTCCATCTACGGACTGAAAATACTCTCACCCAATGTGGTACGAATCTGCAATTTTTTAAAACTTTAGAAACGGAACTCCCATCAGAGGCTAGCCAGCTAACTTTCTACTAGCCAGTTAGCCACTGCTAGCCACCACTCTTCACCGTTAACTCGGACACCAGCCAGCCTCAGCTCGGTCAATACCTGCCAGTCTGCACAGCGCAATAACAACCCAGAGCATATCAGACTGCTTTTTCTCTACCTCATCTCCGGATTCCTACCGCAAGTTCTGGACCTTTACACTGGATCACCACAGCTAGCTAGCTGCAATCCGAGTGGCTGTTCCTGGCTAACGTCTCTGTCCCGAAGCAAGCCCCAGTTAGCCTTGAGCTAGCCTCCAGCTAGGCCCATCTCCCGGCTAGCCAAAGAGGTCCACCAGCTAATTCTTGGGCTACAATACCTCTTGTCAATTGGCCAGGACCCTTTATTGCCGACACGGCGCCCTGCCGATCCATCACGAATGGTCTGCCAATGTAATTGTCTGAGGTGGTTTCAACAGGCTTTTCCGTTGAGACGTCACCGAAGATCCATCTGCTGGCCACGGCCTGCTAGCTTTCTGAATCGCCGTGTCTCCAGCTCTAGCATAGTAGCGACAACCGAACAGCCCCCTGCCTTTCCCTATTGCTGCTCATTGGGCCAGATGATCACTCGGCTACTCATGCCTCTCCCTAATGTCAATATGCCCGGTCTACTGCTGTTTAGGTTAGTAACTATTGTTTAATTTCACTATAGAGACCCCAGCCCCATCCTAAATGCCTTAGATAGCTCGTGTGTCGCACCCTCCACGCATGCGGAGACCTCACCTGGCTTAACTGGTGCCTCCAGGGACACAACCACTCTCATCATCACTCAATGCCTAGGTTTACCTCCACTGTACTCACATCCTACCATACCCTTGTCTGTACATTATGCCCTGAATCTATTCTACCATCACCAGAAATCTGCTCCTTTTGTTCTCTATCCCCAACGCACTAGACAACCAGTTCTTACAGCCTTTAGCTGTATCATTATCCTACACCTCCTCTGTTCCTCTGGTGATGTAGAGGTTAACCCAGGCCCCGTTGCCCCCAGCATCACACCAATTCCCAACTTCCTCTCATTTGTTGACTTCTGTACCCGTAAAAGCTTTAGTTTCATACATGTTAACATTAGAAGCCTCCCTAAGTTTGTTTTATTCACTGCTTTAGCACACTCCGCCAACCCTGATGTCCTAGAAACTCTTGACCAAAAATGTTATAGACATATCCACCCTGCCCTGCCTTTCTAAAATCTTTGAAAGCCAAGTTAAACAGATCACCAACCATTTCGAATCCGACCGTACCTTCTCCACTACACAATCTGGTTTCTGAGCTGGTCACGGGTGCACCTCAGCCACGCTCAAGGTCCTAAACGATATCATATCTGCCATGGATAAAAGACTACTGTGCAGCCATCTTCATCGACCTGGCCAAGGCTTGGCCAATCACTGCATTCTTATCGGCAGATTCAACAGCCTTGGTTTCTCAAATGACTGCCTCACTTGGTTCACCAACTATTTCTCAGGCAGAGTCCAGTGTGTCAAATCGGAGGGCCTGTTGTCCAGACCTCTGGCAGTCTCTATGGGGGTGCCACAGGGTTATTTTTCTCTGTATATATCAATGATGTCGCTCTTGCTGCTGGTGATCCTCTGAACCAACTCTACGCAGACGACACCATTCTGTAATACATCTGGCCCTTCTTTGGACACATACAACACTCCTTCCGTGGCCTCCAACTGGTCTTAAATGCTAGTAAAACTAAATGCATGCTCTTCAACCGATTGCTGCCCGCACCCGCCCACCCAACTAGCATCACTACTCTGGACAGTTCTGACTTAGAATATGTGGACAACTACAAATACTTAGGTGTCTGGTCAGACTGTAAACTCTCCTTCCAGACTCACATTAAGCATCTCCAATCCAAAATTAAGTCTTGAATCTGTATCCTATTTAGCAACAAAGCCTCCTTCACTCATGCTGCCAAACATAACCTCGTAAAACTGACAATCCTACCGATCCTTGACTTTGGCAATGTTATTTACAAAATAGCCTCCAACACTCTACTCAGCAAACTGGATGTAGTCTATCACAGTGCCATCCGTTTTGTCACCAAAGCACCATATACTACCCACCACTGCGACCTGTATGCTCTCGATGGCTGGTCCTCGCTACGTATTCGTCGCCAAACCCACTGGCTCAAAGTCATCTATAAGTCTTTGCTAGGTAAAGCTCTGCCTTATCTCAGCTCACTGGTTACCATAGCAACACCCACCCATAGCTAACGCTCCAGCAGGTATATTTCACTGGTCATCCCGAAAGCCAACACCTACTTTGTCCGCCTTTCCTTCCAGTTCTCTGCTGCCAATGACTGCAACGAATTGCAAAAATCACTGAAGCTGGAGACATATCTCCCTCACTAGCTTTAAGCACCAGCTGTCACAGCAGTTTACCGATCACTGTACCTGTACACAGCCCGTCTGTAAATAGCACACCCAACTACCTCATCCCCATATTATTACTTACCCTCTTGCACACCAGTATCTCAACTTTCACATCATCATCTATCACTCCAGTGTTTAATTGCTCAATTGTAATTATTTCACCTCCATGCCCTATTTATTGCTTTTTATTGTGTTATTGACTGTACGTTTGTTTATGTGTAACTCTGTGTTTGTGTTTTTGTCGCACTGCTTTGCTTTATGTTGGCCAGGTCGCAGTTGTAAATGAGAACTTGTTCTCAACTGGCCTACCTGGTTAAATAAAGGTGAAATATTTTATTTTTTAAAGATACAAAATATCCTGTTCTCTTCCATCAGGATTATCAAATTAATGAATTGCTTAATCTGAGAATTTCTGCCAACAGCAGAAGTATGGTCGGCCTACACAGGACAGAATACAATGCAATGTTAAACTTACTTGCAACATTACATTTAATCTTTGATATTTACAAATAAGATAATGTCCTTTCTGGGGTACACTCTCTCTCAGATGACTATTCACAAATGTCTAGCGTCTTGCTGAAAAAGTGGGAACCGCCAGCATGTTAGGGTTTAATCCCAAATGGCATCCTACCATTACTTTTATAGTGCACTACTTTTGACCAGAGCTCTGAAGGCCATGGTCAAAAATTGTACAATATATTGGGATTAAGGTCGGTGCCAAATGGGATAGAGATTATGAGACCCGCGTGGGCCAAATATCGGTGTCTACCACGAACCTGCTGGTAGTTCTGATCCTGGGGGGTGAACGTGTTGTCGATGGGCTGAAAGTTCAAGTTGACATGAGGGAAATTGTGTAGCCAATATGTCCACCAAGGTGCCATATAATCCTCCCGTATTGAAGACATCCTGGCCCGAGTTTAATTATCCAATATCTAGTGGTCTCTAGTAAACCGACAGCTCAGTCCCGTCTTCTGTAACAAAGCTATAAACAGTAATGAAAAAGCATGCTGGATAATGTAAACTCGTTCACACGCACAGTAGACAAAATATGCAGGGAGATCGTTAAAGGAAAGCATCCCAAAAGTATTCGTGAAAAAGAAAATTAGCACACCGTGCCCGGTCAGCCCGTTTCAACCACAGCCATCCTACCGCTACCGTCTGCTGGTTCAGTCATTCCACAGACAAGGGCCGTCCCTACACGGGAGCGCGTAGAAATAAGAAACGCTTGAGACAAAGCGAGAGAGCGCAGAACCTGAAAGTAGGAACATGAATAGTAATGAAAAAAATGTAATTGGAAAAAGTAAGACTTGGCACGTGGTAAATGGATACTCAAGTTTATGAAAAAAGTATAGGTATATGCCAAATATAGAATAATTATGAAATGTTCACAAAAGCAACATTGATATCTGGGTAGCTCCCATTGACTTTGCAACACCCCCATCTAGTGTAAATAAACTCACATGCAGAATCTGTCAAAGTTTACCAAAGTGCCATGGAAATAACGCACAACTGATAGCATTACCGTAGTCATATGGCGCAGTTTGAGGATTTGGCCTGGTCTTTTTCCAGTCTGCAAACAGCTGCTGGACAATGACCCAGTGTTAACAGACAGGGAACTGAAGAATGGGTTCTAATTTACTATCCCGAAACCTTACAATATTTTAAATAACAAAATGGCACCCTATTCCTTATAGGCTGCTAATTTGATTAAGACCCATAAATCTCTGTTCAAAAGTAGTGCAGTATATAGGAATAGTGTGCCATTTGAGACGCAAACCTTTATATATGTAGTAGACAGTAGCCAATGCTATGGTCATTCCAACAAATAACGCAAAACACTAAATAACATTCGAGCATGCTGTGACAAACAAGGTGAATATCTGAAGTCTCAACCTTCAGAAAATTCTGTATGAAGTGGATTAGTCTCATTTTATCTTTATTTAACTAGGCAAGTCAGTTAAGAACAACTTATTTTCAATGACGGCCTAGGAACAGGGGCAGAACGACAGATTTGTACCTTGTCAGCTCAGGGATTTGAACTTGCTACCTTCAGGTTACTAGTCCAACGCTCTAACCACTAGGCTACCCTGCCACCCCAAGGCTGATTCTGACTATGCACTAGTCTGACATGGAGAACTTTAGCCCTAGACGTGCATGTCAATAGAAACTGTCCTTAGGCCTATTTGAGTTCATAGCGAATTGATCAGACCGCTTGTCATCAACAACTTACTGTGCAGGCTTCAGCTAACCATGCCAAAAGAAACTTACCATCTACACCTTTCAATTAGACATAACCACCAGATTGTCCACTAAGTCTATATACATAATAGTAATAGTACTGCATCTGTAATAATGGCAGGTTCTTCACCTTGTCACTTTCAGGAGCATATTTGTATTTAAATACACCAGTCCATGAAGTAAGCAGAGGCCTGTAAGTGATTGGATATGTGTAAGTAATGTTACCACCTTAGTAGTCACCACCCCAAACAATATAGATGTTACATCATTTGAGTATTAGAAGAGAGCCTGTGTAGTAACTGATTTGACTCCACTACAGATAACTTGTCAAATTTGTTTAGGGCCAGTTTCCTAGTCAATGAGTAAGCCTAGTCCTGGACTAAGAGCATCCTCAATGGTGAATCTTCAACAACAGCAGCCGTCTCTTCGTCACATCATTAAACACCCGATTACACATCTCAACAGGTGATCCATGCAAGTCATGACAGCAACAGTGGGGGTGGGCCTTCCCTCTTCTGTTCTCAAGTGCTCCTCAAGCAATGGGGAGGCCGATGACATCAAGACTTCCAATCAAACCAACTCCTTAAAGTTTGCAGTTGTATAAAAAACACCAAATAGAAAACTTTTTTTTTTACCCTTTAGTGCACATCGTATTTATACTTGGGATACCACTGCAATAGGACAAGTACAAACAAAAAAAATCATTGGAGGAAGTCTTTAAATCTGAGGACTAGGTTTAATCTGTCTGGGAAACTAGCTCTTAAATAATCCAGTCACTTCATTCGGCAGACATTCGTTTTTGCCTTCTTCCAAAATAGAGCCACTAAGCATGTTAAACATGAATATAGATAATTTACTGCAGTGGAACATAACAGGCATGACAAAGACAAATGGTTTCTCTTTTTATTACAATTTACTGTACACGAAGATAGTCCTCTACTTGAGCTCCTTTACAGCCAGACCTGAAAAGAGATGAGCTGGTTAGAAACTGCATTACATGAATCATGCTCATTCACAAAATATGCTTTGAGTGACCAAGCCACAAACTTGATAGATCGACATTATTAGAAATGGTACTGGCGGTAGGAAGACAAGAGAAAGTTCGCTTGTTCAAATCCCTGAGCAGATTTTGGGAAACATCTGTTTCTATGTCCTTGAGCAAAACAGTTAACCATACCTGCTCTGGATAAGAGCAATTTTTTATTCAAATCTGTTCATATACACCCCCAGGAAGAATGACACTTTAAAATATTTTCTGACAAGCAACCACTTAGATATGGTCAAGTTAAAAAGATTGGGAATAACATATACAGGGTGGCAGTGTAGCCTAGTGGTTAGAGCATTGGACTAGTAACCGAAAGGCTGCAAGTTCAAATCCCCGAGCTGACAAGGTACAAAATCTGTCATTCTGCCCTTGAACAGGCAGTTAACCCACTGTTCCTAGGCAGTCATCGAAAATAAGAATTTGTTCTTAACTGACTTGCCTAGTAAAATTAAAATAAAAAATACTAAGGCATTTGCAAAAATTATTTAGCAACATAGAATGGGAAAGCAGCAGCAATGTTTTTGAACAATTAATAGATACTGCAGTAAATAGGAACAGAGTCTACGCAGACCAGTGCGCCATAGCCAATCAGAGGTACAGTAGGCCTTCATGAAAACAAGAAATTTGCCACAGACCTGCCATTATTCACTTTGCACTGGACTGTGTGTTTGCTAGCAGTTATTTACTTTTTTTGCACACCAGTATTTCCACTTGCACATCTATCACACCACTGTTGATTTGCTAAATTGTAATTACTTTGCTACTATGGCCTATTTATTGCCTTACCTAACACCATTTGCACACTGTATATCCACTTTTTATTCTATTGTGTTATTGACTGTACGTTTGTTTATTCCATGTGTAACTCTGTTTGTGTCGCACTGCTTTGCTTGATCTTGGCCAGGTCGCAGTTGTAAATGAGAATGTGTTTCAACTGGCCTACCTGGTTAAATAAAGATGATATATTTAAAATAAAAAAAATGTAAACAACCCGAGAGCAATACTTTTCTTGGTTGTCCAAAATGTATTGTTGAGTTATATTAAATCATACATTGAACTGCAACTACATATTCTGCCAACAATTCCTTAGTGTACGTCATGGACTGTTGAGTCAAATATAACCTCTTATAGAGTTTTGTAGCATAAACTGGGAATTGTATATTTTTAACTGATATGATTGTCTGTTTCATATCTTCCAAAATTGTTAATCTTCAGCGCCAATGGAAACAAGCTGCGTTTTTCTATCAGATAAAAACAATGTTTGGCCACCAAAATTCCCAGACAGCTCAAAGCATTAAGGAAAATACGTCCATGCACCGGTGGAACTCAATTTCTGAGGAAGTTGAAACTAAGCATTAGGTCTATCCTTACTCTCCTAGCAAGTGTGCAAATGCACCACAAGCACCAAACATGTGGTGTTTGGACAACTTGCATAGTAATAGATCAGATTACTTCATCATGTTCAATTTGTAACCACTCTGCACTGACAAAATAACATCTTTATAGACTGGACATTGTCACCAGACTTCAGGATTAAAGGTCTTGAGAGATGGGCCTACAAAACAGATTTCAGACTCCTTGTGCCAATTACCAACCCAATTAACCACAACATGCCACATTTCATGTGATGAAAGTTGAGCATCTTACCTGGGGGCAGGGACTGTTTCAGCTTCTCTGCCTTCTCCTTGTCTGTGATGACGAGGGTGTACAGGTACCGGCTGCAACGCACCTTGAACTTGACATTGTCCTTGTTCTTCTTGATCTTTACGGCTGTGGGATAATAAACAAGAAGCAATCTATACATTCAACACTATGGTTCGCAGTCAGCATTCCCAAACAGAAGCCTATGTGGGTGCAGAAATTATAAAGACTGAGTGTACTTGAGTGTACTGATTAGTGCACAATACTTGATTCAATTGTCAGAAAGTGTCAGATGAGCAGAGCATGTGGGCAACAATGTAATACTTACACTTGGCATCCTTCCTCCTTGCTGTAAGCAAGAAATCTTTTATTTCTTCGATTTTTCGTGGCTGAAATACAACAGGTAAATAATAAGTACAATGTTCTGCAACAACCACAGGGGTTAACTCAATGCTAATAGCTTAGCTAACATGGCATGACATTATAGCCTCATTGCTGAATTAGCTTGTTATTATTCTCTTGGCTAGATGGCTAACTAAATGAAAGTAATCTGAGGATTGTCAGTGGACCGGTGGAACTAAAGATTCTGGTAATATCGGAACTTAGCACTAGGTCCACCTTTATTCTAGCAAGCGTGTAAATGCATCACAAGCACGAGACAGCCTGTGATGGTTGGACAACTTGCTAAGACATGCTGGTTAACCAGGTTAACATTGGCTAGCTAACGTTCACTAGTTAGCTCGTTACAACTCACGATGACAGTTGTAACATAGCTGCCTTTCACTGTAACTATCACCACTCGACTCGTTGACATTTCAGTTACTAACGAAATAGCTACACAACATCAGTTTAAGGTAGCTAGCAACTCGTGTACTGGCGGTAGCCAACCACGGCAGCATTACTAGGCCGTACCCGAATTGGCCTGTACTAACTAGTAGCCTACTCGGCTAGATAATGCTGGCTAACTAGTTACACAGGTAACAACCAGGCAAACAGATACCAACGTCGCACCGAAATAGCTAACACTAAGCTTACTAAACAAAAGTCTGCCATGAACAGTTAGCCATGTAATTAAAATTCTAAGAAAATGGTCCTCACCATCTTGCCGTGTCAGCGGACTGAAGCCTGAAAGACCGTAGAAAGACATGGGTTAGAATGCAGATAATTTCAGTAGAACAAGCAACGCAAAACTAAAACTTGGTATATTATATGGATACATCTTTGTAAGATCATTCTTTAATAATTTGGGGGGCATATTATGCAGTTATAAGAAGGATGGCGGATGATTATAAATGTACGGAAAAATATACAACTTACACAGCCTGCAAGAGAGGGGACGAAGAGGATGGAACTTCCGCTGACGTAAAATGTATAGGTCAAGCTACGGCATACCATGGAGGACAAATGTAAGATGAACGACTTTCTCTTCACTCATTTATCCTTACTTAAACATTTACTTTTTGTTTTCCCAGAAACAATAACCAATTTGCAAACTCCTGATCCAACATGGCGTAGCAGTGCAGACGTGTTTGTCATTGTCCCGTGTACATTTGTTTTTTTTTGTCCTTTTTAAATTTTTTATTTCAATCTCTTTTTCCATTTTTAAATTAAATATACCTTTCGGCAACCAGTCTCACCCAATGTGATACGGATCTACTATTTTTTTTTACCTTATAGCTAGAACCTCCATCATATGCTAACCAGCTAATTAGCTACTAGCTATTTAGTAATATATATTTGTTTCTTCTATTTAGTCATTGTTAACCACTGCTAGCGGGCTTTACTACCTTTAGCTCAGACACCAGCCGCTTTTAGCCTGGATAATACCCGCCAGTCTGCACAGCGCGATATCAACCCTAAGCATACCAAACAAAGATTCTATGGTGTTAGAAAATTGGAGACCAATCACATTAATGAACAATGATGGAGAGCTACTTGCATCCATCTTAGCAGAAAGACTTAAAAATGGTCTTGACCAAATAATTGATGATACCCAGTCTGGTTTTATGAAGGGCAGACATATACAGTGGGGCAAAAAGGTATTTAGTCAGCCACCAATTGTGCAAGGCCTGTAATTTTCATCATAGATACACTTCAACTATGACAGACAAAATGAGAAAAAAAATCCAGAAAATCACATTGTAGGATTTTTTATGAATTTATTTGCAAATTATGGTGGAAAATACATATTTGGTCAATAAAAGTTTATCTCAATACTTTGTTATATACCCTTTGTTGGCAATGACAGAGGTCAAACGTTTTCTGTAAGTCTTCACAAGGTTTTCACACACTGTTGCTGGTATTTTGGCCCATTCCTCCATGCAGATCTCCTCTAGAGCAGTGATGTTTTGGGGCTGTTGCTGGGCAACACTGACTTTCAACTCCCTCCAAAGATTTTCTATGGGGTTGAGATCTGGAGACTGGCTAGGCCACTCTAGGACCTTGAAATGCTTCTTACGAAGCCACTCCCTCGTTGCCCGGGTGGTGTGTTTGGGATCATTGTCATGCCGAAAGACCCAGCCATGTTTCATCTTCAATGCCCTTGCTGATGGAAGGAGGTTTTCACTCAAAATCTCACGATACATGGCCCCATTCATTCTTTCCTTTACACGGATCAGTCGTCCTGGTCCCTTTGCAGAAAAACAGCCCCAAAGCATGATGTTTCCACCCCCATGCTTCACAGTAGGTATGGTGTTCTTTGGATGCAACTCAGTATTCTTTGTCCTCCAAACACGACGAGTTGAGTTTTTACCAAAAAGTTATATTTTGGTTTCATCTGACCATATGACATTCTCCCAATCTTCTTCTGGATCATCCAAATGCTCTCTAGCAAACTTCAGACGGGCCTGGACATGTACTGGCTTAAGCAGGGGGATACGTCTGGCACTGCAGAATTTGAGTCCCTGGTGGCGTAGTGTGTTACTGATGGTAGGCTTTGTTACTTTGGTCCCAGCTCTCTGCTGGTCATTCACTAGGTCCCCCCATGGGGTTCTGGGATTTTTGCTCACCGTTCTTGTGATCATTTTGACCCCACGGGGTGAGATCTTGCGTGGAGCCCCAGATCGAGGGAGATTATCAGTGGTCGTGTATGTCTTCCATTTCCTAATAATTGCTCCCACAGTTGATTTCTTCAAACTAAGCTGCTTACCTATTGCAGATTCAGTCTTCCCAGCCTGGTGCAGGTCTACAATTTTGTTTCTGGTGTCCTTTGACAGATCTTTGGTCTTAGCCATAGTGGAGTTTGGAGTGTGACTGTTTGAGGTTGTGGACAGGTGTCTTTTATACTGATAACAAGTTCAAACAGGTGCCATTAATACAGGTAACGAGTGGAGGACAGAGGAGCCTCTTAAAGAAGAAGTTACAGGTCTGTGAGAGAAATCTTGCTTGTTTGTAGGTGACCAAATACTTATTTTCCACCATAATTTGCAAATAAATTCATTAAAATTCCTACAATGTGATTTTCTGGATTTTTTTTCTCATTTTGTCTGTCATAGTTGAAGTGTACCTATGATGAAAATTACAGGCCTCTCTCATATTTTTAAGTGGGAAAACTTGCACAATTGGTGGCTGACTAAATACTTTTTTGCCCCACTGTATACAGTGCATTCGGAAAGCATTCAGACCCTTTGCACTTTTCTACATTTTGTTACGTTAGAGAAATATCTTATTTACATAAGTATTCAGACCCTTTGCTATGAGACTCGAAATTGTGCTCAGGTGCATCAGTCATCCTTGATAATCAAAATGATTGGACATGATTTGGAAAGGCACACACCTGTCTATATAAGGTGCCACAGTTGACAATGCATGTCAGAGCAAAAACCAAGCCATGAGGTCGAATGAATTTTCTGTAGAGCTCCGAGACATCATTGTGTCGAAGCACAGTTCTGGGGAAGGGTACCAAAAAATGTCTGCAGCGTTGAAGGGCCCCAAGAACACAGTGGCCTCCATCATTCTTGTGAGGTAGAAGTCCGTCACTGACCACGGGCAGCATTTGGTACTTTAACGCACACACACATTCATCACTCCTCCCTGCTCCGTTATAAGATAAGTTAACAATGTGTGTCGACACACAAGTTAACTTCTCTGTCTTAGTACATACAGTGCCTTGCGAAAGTATTCGGCCCCCTTGAACTTTGCGACCTTTTGCCACATTTCAGGCTTCAAACATAAAGATATAAAACTGTATTTTTTTGTGAAGAATCAATAACAAGTGGGACACAATCATGAAGTGGAACGACATTTATTGGATATTTCAAACTTTTTTAACAAATCAAAAACTGAAAAATTATTCAGCCCCCTTAAGTTAATACTTTGTAGCGCCACCTTTTGCTGCGATTACAGCTGTAAGTCGCTTGGGGTATGTCTCTATCAGTTTTGCACATCGAGAGACTGAATTTTTTTCCCATTCCCCCTTGCAAAACAGCTCGAACTCAGTGAGGTTGGATGGAGAGCATTTGTGAACAGCAGTTTTCAGTTCTTTCCACAGATTCTCGATTGGATTCAGGTCTGGACTTTGACTTGGCCATTCTAACACCTGGATATGTTTATTTTTGAACCATTCCATCGTAGATTTTGCTTTATGTTTTGGATCATTGTCTTGTTGGAAGACAAATCTCCGTCCCAGTCTCAGGTCTTTTGTAGACTCCATCAGGTTTTCTTCCAGAATGGTCCTGTATTTGGCTCCATCCATCTTCCCATCAATTTTAACCATCTTCCCTGTCCCTGCTGAAGAAAAGCAGGCCCAAACCATGATGCTGCCACCACCATGTTTGACAGTGGGGATGGTGTGTTCAGGGTGATGAGCTGTGTTGCTTTTACGCCAAACATAACGTTTTGCATTGTTGCCAAAAAGTTCAATTTTGGTTTCATCTGACCAGAGCGCCTTCTTCCACATGTTTGGTGTGTCTCCCAGGTGGCATGTGGCAAACTTTAAACGACACTTTTTATGGATATCTTTAAGAAATGGCTTTCTTCTTGCCACTCTTCCATAAAGGCCAGATTTGTGCAATATACGACTGATTGTTGTCCTATGGACAGAGTCTCCCACCTCAGCTGTAGATCTCTGCAGTTCATCCAGAGTGATCATGGGCCTCTTGGCTGCATCTCTGATCAGTCTTCTCCTTGTATGAGCTGAAAGTTTAGAGGGACGGCCAGGTCTTGGTAAATTTGCAGTGGTCTGATACTCCTTCCATTTCAATATTATCACTTGCACAGTGCTCCTTGGGATGTTTAAAGCTTGGGAAATCTTTTTGTATCCAAATCCGGCTTTAAACTTCTTCACAACAGTATCTCGGACCTGCCTGGTGTGTTCCTTGTTCTTCATGATGCTCTCTGCGCTTTTAACGGACCTCTGAGACTATCACAGGGCAGGTGCATTTATACGGAGACTTGATTACACACAGGTGGATTGTATTTATCATCATTAGTCATTTAGGTCAACATTGGATCATTCAGAGATCCTCACTGAACTTCTGGAGAGAGTTTGCTGCACTGAAAGTAAAGGGGCTGAATAATATTGCATGCCCAATTTTTCAGTTTTTGATTTGTTAAAAAAGTTTGAAATATCCAATAAATGTCGTTCCTCTTCATGATTGTGTCCCACTTGTTGTTGATTCTTCACAAAAAAATACAGTTTTATATCTTTATGTTTGAAGCCTGAAATGTGGCAAAAGGTCGCAAAGTTCAAGGGGGCTGAATACTTTCACAAGGCACTGTACATTTCACACTTATGTTAATGTTCATATTTAATGCAAGCAATATGTATTTTACTTATCGATTTTATGGATGAGCGCGTTGTTTGTTTGTTCTGTTCCTCTCTCTCTCCATCTCTGTAGGCCTACTCTACGTGACATATCGTGGCAGTGGTGGGATGGCACACCGCAAATCAGTGAAGTCCAACAAGAGAGGCAAAGGAATGCGTACAGGATTGCGTTCTCAGCAGCAGCATCAACTGTCAGAAAAAGTACCTGAAGTTGAACCGGGGTGGAATACCATGGAATTGTCTGGTGAAGAAGAGGTAAAGTATGAGAAACTAGGAGCCCGATCAAGGGGCCAAACACAACCAGAACCGTTTGAGCTACCGGTTGAACCAGCAGATACAGCCAGAAAAGACCAGCTGACTGAAGGAGCAGTTGGGGGACCAGAACCACACCCAACAATGGTAGCCCTTTTCCAGCAACTGTTCACCTGACTTGAGCAGGAGTTACGGGGTCTACGCCAATCAATCCTCACAGCTCCTCACCAAGCGGAACTCGTCAGTGAGAGCCCAAGATTGGGTTTGCCAACACCAGGACGACAAAGGCTTGACGCAGCAGGGACTTCAACTCCACAGCAGGCTCCCCAAACAGTAATTAGGCCAGCCCCAGCACCAGGAGACCAGTCCAGCAGTGTTAATGTCCATTAAAAATCCTACAATGTGATTTTCTGGATTTTTTTTCTTATTTTGTCTGTCATAGTTGAAGTGTACCTATGATGCAAATTACAGGCCTCTCTCATCTTTTTAAGTGGGAGAACTTGCACAATTGGTGGCTGACTAAATACTTTTTGCCCCACTGTATAAGTCTCTGCTAGGTAAAGCTCTGCCTTATCTCAGCTCACTGGTCACCATAACAACACCCACCCGTAGCACGCGATCCAGCAGGTATATCTCACTGGCCATCCCCAAAGCCAACACCCCCTTTGGCTGCCTTTCCTTACAGTTCCCTGCTGCCAATGACTGGAACGAATTGCAAAAATCACTCAAGTTTGAGACTTATTTCTCCCTCACTAACTTTCAGCATCAGCTGTCTGAGCAGCTCACCGATCGCTGCAGGTGTACACAGCCCATCTGTAAATAGCCCATCCAACTACCTACCTCATCCCCATATTGTTTTTATTTACTTGTTTTGCTCTTTTGCAAGCCAGTATTTCTACTTGCACATCATCATCTGCACATCTATCACTCCAGTGTTAATTTGCTAAATTGTAATTACTTCGCTACTATGGCCTATTTACGGCCTTACCTCCTCACTCCATTTGAGATTTTTCTATTGTTATAGAAATTGTTCTATTGTTATTGACTGTACTTTTTTTTATCCCATGTGTAACTCTGTGTTGTTTGTGTCACACTGCTTTGCTTTGTCTTGGCCAGGTCGCAGTTGTAAATGAGAAGTTGTTCTCAGCTGGCCTACCTGGTTAAATAAAGGTGAAATAAAAACAAAAATAAAAATGAGATTCAAGCAATCTAAATACAGTAATGCAACAGGTTATAAGGTAGTTTGCAAGGCAGGTAGAGCCTAAAAGTAATCTACTTATTATTTTTGTTTCTTTTTTATTTAACCTTTATTTAACTAGGCAGTTAAGTCAGTTAAGAACAAATTCTTATTTACTCACGTGTTATTTTAATGTGTTCTGTATAAAATGTCTATCTAGATAAGGGGTTATATTCCACTCACTGGTCACAATTATTTCTGTTCCAACTTGTAACTCCCATCCCGTGAACGGGATCGTTGTCATCATCTGACACTAATTAGCATAACGCAACGGACATAAATATTACTAGAAAATATTCCTATTCATGAAAATCACAAGTGAAATATATTGAAATACAGCTTAGCCTTTTGTTAATCACCCTGTCATCTCAGATTTTCAAAATATGCTTTACAGCCAAAGCAAGACAAGCATTTGTGTAAGTTTATCGATAGCCGAGCATAGCATTATGTCCAGCTAGCAGCAGGTAACTTGGTCATGAAAATCAGAAAAGCGATCAAATTAAATCGTTTACCTTTGATGAGCTTCGGATGTTTTTACTCACGAGACTCCCAGTTAGATAGCAAATGTTCCTTTTTTCCAAAAATATAATTTTTCTTGGCGAAATAGCTCCGTTTGTTCTTCACGTTTGGCTGAGAAATCGACTGGAAATTGCGGTCACGACAATACCGAAAAATGTAAAAAATAATCTAGAATGTCTATCTAGATTAGGGGTTATATTCCACTCACTGGTCACAATTTTTTCTGTTCCAATGGAAGTCAATTAACTAAGTAGACCAGACACAGCTGCTATCGCATGGTGTCTATGGGAGACACACCCCCTACAAGGTCATGAACAGTAAAAATCTTGTTTTTCATGAAAATTGAGGATATTTGGATGAAACCAGATCAAAGTATGATAACCAAAGTATGAAAAATGTCTGATGCTTCTACATTGATAAAGTTTGATCTTTCTGGTCCCTTCCCCCATGTCAAACACATGAATTCAGAAGACTTGGATTATTAAGTAGACAGGAATGGATGAAGAATGAACTATGATGGGAAAAAATGGCGGAGAGTACACGGAAGATGGCGGAGGCGGATGTTTTGTTTGAAACTGATGAGAGTGAGAAGGAGAATACAGAAGGAAACAAGGTAAGTAAAGGGGTCCTGGAGTAAATCCAGGCCTAGTTCTGACTGTTCTTTAAACGGAGTGAGGGTTTTGCATCGATCCAGATACCTGGGATGTCTGTTTGAAGTCTCAATGAAAATTAAAGCTGCGTTAGATGAGGTGGCATCAGTGAAAATAACAAGAAATCAGTTTATTTGGGGGTTTCGTATGTCCGAGGAGCAGAAGGAGCTTGCTTTGCACCTGAAAAAGATATAGGATTGGACTGTGTTGTGTGTGGATCTGCGAAGCAGGGTGCCTGTGAAGGGTGTTATCTCTGGAGTGGCACTAGAAGTGAGAGGATGTAACTGAATAAATAGATGCAGTGGTTGGTGCATGCCGACTGACCCGCATAGAGGAAGCCCACTCCATCTATTCTTTTGAATTATGTGAGATATCCTGTGAGAGTCTTCGTGCCCAAACCCATGCGGTGGGATAAATGTAAACCATTTGGACATGTCAAGTGTATATAGACGGGAGGAGTATCGCATGCCAGTTGAGGCTAAATGCTGTAAATGTGGTGGTGAACATGCACCAGAATTCATGAAGTGCCCAGTTAGAGTGAAGGAGACGGAGGTGGCAAGTATAAGGGCTGTCCAGCATGTCTCCTATCCGGAGGCAGTGAGAAGAAGGGAGTAAAGGTGAAGAAACCATGGTAGTTTGGTCCGCGGTCAAGCAACCACCCCTTATCACTGTCAAATGCTCCCTAAAACACTTCAGCGAGCAGGCCTTTCTAATCGACATGGCCCGGGTATCCTGGAAGGATATTGACCTCATCCCGTCAGTAGAGGATGCCTGGATGCTCTTTAAAAGTGCTTTCCTCACCATCTTAAATAAGCTTGCCCCATTCAAAAAATGTAGGACTAAGAACAGATATAGCCCTTGGTTCACCCCAGTCTTCCTATTTCGCAACAAAGCCTCCTTCACTCATGCTGCCAAACATGCCCTCGAAAAAATGACTATCCTACCGATCCTCGACTTCGGGGATGTCATTTACAAAATAGCCTCCAACACTCTACTCAGCAAACTGGATGCAGTCTATCAGTGCCATCTGTTTTGTCACCAAAGCCCCATATACCACCCACCACTGCGACCTGTATGCTCTCATTGGCTGGCCCTCGCTACATATTCGTTGCCAGACCCACTGGCTCGAAGTCATCTATAAGTCTTTGCTAGGTAAAGCCCCGCCTTATCTCAGCTCACTGGTCACCATAACAACACCCACCCGTAGCACGTGCTCCAGCAGGTATATTTCACTGGTCATCCCCAAAGCCAAAGCCTTTCCTTCCAGTTCTCTGCTGTCAATGACTGGAACGAATTGCAAAAATCACTGAAGCTGGAGACTTATATCTCCCTCACTAACTTTAAGCACCAGCTGTCAGAGCAGCTTACCGATCACTGTACCTGTACACAGCCAATCTGTAAATAGCACACCCAACTACCTCATCCTAATATTGTTATTTATATTTTTGCTCTTTTGCACCCCAGTATCTCTACTTGCACATCATTATCTGCACATCTTTCACTCCAGTATTAATGCTAAATTGTAATTATTTTCGTCTCTAGGGCCTATTTATTGCGTACCTCCCTACTCTTCTACATTTGCACACACTGTACATAGATTTCTATTTTTCTTTTCTTTTGTGTTATTGATTGTACGTTTGTTTATGTGTAACTCTGTGTTGTTGTTTTTGTCGCACTGCTTTGCTTTATCAGGACACAGTTGTAAATGATACCTTGTTCTCAACTGGCCTACCTGGTTAAATAAAGGTTAAATAAAAAAATATAGTAAGCCTATAGCACAAATGCAGGACGTTTATTGCATATTACATTTTGAAATTCTTGCCATGCTTGACTACGTTGAATACACAAATCATTTGAATGATTTAAGAGTGCAATTATCTTTTATCTTTGTATTATTACAAGTGTCAAGACAGATAATTCACTGGTTTGCAGCAAAAATGCATCGTCCTTCAGTTAGCTTCATTCAACGGTAGACACTCCATATGGCTATTGGAAAATATGAAATGTATCTTTCACTATCTTCCTAGTTTGAGATGATAGTGAAAGTAATCAAAAGTTTAGTTTAGCAACCAGAGGGTGATACAGTCTATTGCCCAATCGGCTTAAAGTGGTCCTATGGACGGATACTCCAATCTCCTTGCTTTGCATCTCCTTCAGGGTTATCTTTGGTCTTTTTGTTGCTTTTCTGATTAATGCCCACCTTGCCTGGTCTGTGAATTTTGGGGGGCGGCCTTCTCTAGGCAGGTTTGTTGTGGTGCCATATTCTTAAATTTTTTAAATAATGGACTTAATGGTGCTCCGTGGGATGTTCAAAGTTTCTGATATTTTTTATAACTCAACCCTGATCTGTACTTCTCCACAAGTTTGTCCCTGACTTGTTTGGCGAGATCCTTGGTCTTCATGGTGCCGCGTGCTTGGTGGTAGCGTTGCAGACTGGTGTATATATATACTGAGATCATGTGACAGACCATGTGGTACTTATAGTGCACACAGGTGGACATTATTTAACTAAATTATGTGACTTCTGAAGGTCATTGGTTGCACCTGATCTTATTTAGGGGCTTCATAGCAAAGGTGGATATACATATGAACACACCACTGTTAAGTAAACATTTGTATTGTTTTATATTTTTTTAAACAAGTCATTTTTTTCATTTCACTTCACTTATTTGGACTATTTTGTGTATGTCCATTACATGAAGTCCCCCAAGGGGGATGAATACTTTTGCAAGGCACTGTATATTAATAAGCCCTAAGAGTTCAACAGTGCCGCTCTGTATTTGTGTACAGAGCGGCACTGTATGATATACCCCCCTCTGTCAATAATTGACATCTTCTGTCTCTGTGTGGGTTGGAGTGTTCTCTTTAATGGTGTGAGTTTGACTGACAGCTCAGGGTGTCTCTGCGGAGTCATGCACTCTGCTCTCTGCATTCATTAATAAAGACAGTATATGCATCCCAAATGGCACCCCATTCCCTTCACAGTGCACTACTATAGACCAGTGCCCATGGATGTTATAAAGGGAATAGGTTGCCCTTTGGGACGTATACTTTCAAAACTACTTCATTAACACATAGGCTAGTACATTGATACAGTAGATTCTGAAAGTATTCAGACCACTGAACTTTTCCCACATTTTGTTACGTTATAGCCTTATTCTACAATTGATAAAATAACGTTTTTCCCTCATCAATCTACACACAACACCCCATAATGAAAAATAAAAAACAGGTTTTTAGACATTTTTGAAAAATGTATTAAAAATAAACTGAAATATTGCATTTACTTAAGTATTCAGACTCTTTACTCAGTACTTTGTTGAAGCACCTTTGGCAGCAATTACAGCCTTGAGTCCTCTTGGGTATGACGCTACAAGCTTGGCACAACTGTATTTGGGGAGTTTCTCCAATTCCTCTCTACAGATCTTGCCAAGCTATGTCAGGTTGGATGGGGAGCGTCGCTGCACAGCTATTTTAAATTCTCTCCAGAGATGTTTGATCGGGTTCATGTCCGGGCTCTGGCTGGGCCACTCAAGGACATTGAGACTTGTCCCGAAGCCACTCTTTCATTGTCCTGGCTGTGTGCTTAGGGTTGTTGTCCTGTTGGAAGTTGAACCTTCATCCCAGTCTGAGGTCCTGAGCGCTCTGGAGTAGGTTTACATCAAGAATTGTTCTGTACTTTGCTCTGTCCATCTTTTCCTTGATCTTGACTAGTCTCCCAGTCCCTACCCCTAAAAAACATCCCCGCAAGATGGAGCTAGCACCACCATGCTTTGCCGTAAGGATGGTTTTGGCCAGGTGATGAGCGGTGCCTGGTATCCTCCAGACATGACACTTGGCATTCAGGCCAAAGAGTTCAATCTTGGTTTCATCAGACCAGAGAATCTTCTTTCTCATGGTCTGAGAGTCTATTAAGTGCCTTTTGGCAAACTCCAAGCAGGCTGTCATGTGCCTTTTACTGAGGAGTGGTTTCTGTCTGGCCACTCTACCACAAAGGCCTGATTGGTGGAGTGCTGCAGAGATGGTTGTCCTTCTGGAACTTTCTCCCATCTCCACAGATGAAATCTGGAGCTCTGTCAGAGTGACCATCGGGTTCTTGGTCACCCCCCTGACCAAGGTCCTTCTCCCCCGATTGCAGTTTGGATGGGCAGCCAGCTCTAGGAAGAGTCTTGCTGGTTCCATATTTCTTTTCCATTTAAGAATGTTTGAGGCCACTGTGTTCTTGGGGATCTTCAATGCTGCAGACATTTCTGCCACGACACAATCCTGTCAAGGAGCTCTACGGACAATTCCTTCGACCTCGTGGATTATTTTTAGCTCTGACATGCACTGTCAACTGTGGAACCTTATATAGACAGGTGTGTGACTTTCCAAATAATGTCCAATCAATTGAATTTACAAAAGGTGGACTCCAATCAAGTTGTAGAAACATCTCACGGATGATCAATGGAAACAGGATGCACCTGAGCTCAATTTCAAGTCTCATAGCAAAGGGTCTGAATACTTTTTTAAATAAAGGTATGTTTTATATACATTTGCAAACATTTCTAAAAACCTGTTTGTCTTGTCTTTATTGTGTGTAGATTGATGAGGGAAAAAGTAATTTAATCAATTTTAGAATAAGGTTGTAAAATGTGAAAAAGGTGAAGGTCTGAATACTTTTCGAATGCATACACAGGTCAGACCCCTGGATACCCCCTCTCTCTCTGTTCATTGTTCTTTTGGGATGCAGAATAATGCCAGGTTTGTCAATGACATTCACAACACAATCATCTAAATAGCAAACTATAAAAACATTTCTGATATTGATGAGAATGTCTATCCCCTCATTGTTATTCTAGATTTTCTAAGATTCTTCTTGACCATTTCAAAGAAGTTTGTGCTGGATTGGATGCAGGCCAGGGGTGCCTATAATTGCCTTTTCATTATGGAGATCAAAACGGTTGGTTATTATTCCAGTAAGACACAACAATTGTTGCCTGCTGAGAAAAATCTATAATTTTCATAAAATAATGAATTTCATTCTGTTCACCCTCCATTTCAGGTTCACCCTTTCTAAGACATACAGTGGGGCAAAAAAGTATTTAGTCAGCCACCAATTGTGCAAGTTGTCCCACTTAAAAATATGACAGAGGCCTGTAATTTTCATCATAGGTACACTTCAACTATGACAGACAAAATGAGAAGAAAAAAAATCCAGAAAATCACATTGTAGGATTTTTTATGAATTTATTTGCAAATTATGGTGGAAAATAAGTATTTGGTCACCTACAAACAAGCAAGATTTCTGGCTCTCACAGACCTGTAACTTCTTCTTTAAGAGGCTCCTCTGTCCTCCACTCGCTACCTGTATTAATGGCACAGGTTTGAACTTGTTATCAGTATAAAAGACACCTGTCCACAACCTCAAAAAGTCACACTCCAAACTCCACTATGGCCAAGACCAAAGAGCTGTCAAAGGACACCAGAAACAATAGGTAAGCAGCTTGGTTTGAAGAAATCAACTGTGGGAGCAATTATTAGGAAATGGAAGACATACAAGAGTACTGATAATCTCCCTCGATCTGGGGCTCCACGCTAGATCTCTCCACGTGGGGTCAAAATGATCACAAGAACGGTGAGCAAAAATCCCAGAACCACACGGGGGGACCTAGTGAATATTTTATTTTACTAGGCAAGTCAGTTAAGAACAAATTCTTATTTTCAATGACAGCCTAGGAACAGTGGGTTAACTGCCTGTTCAGGGGCAGAACGACAGATTTGTACCTTGTCAGCTCAGGGATTCAAACTTGAAACCTTTCGGTTACTAGTCCAATGCTCTAACCACTAGGCTACCCTGCCACCCATGACCTGCAGAGAGCTGGGACCAAAGTAACAAAGCCTACCATCAGTAACACACTACGCCGTCAGGGACTCAAATCCTGCAGTGCCAGATGTGTCCCCCTGCTTAAGCCAGTACATGTCCAGGCCCGTCTGAAGTTTGCTAGAGAGCATTTGGATGATCCAGAAGAAGATTGGGAGAATGTCATTTGGTCAGATGAAACCAAAATATAACTTTTTGGTAAAAACTCAACTCGTCGTGTTTGGAGGACAAAGAATGCTGAGTTGCATCCAAAGAACACCATACCTACTGTGAAGCATGGGGGTGGAAACATCATGCTTTGGGGCTGTTTTTCTGCAAAGGGACCAGGACGACTGATCCGTGTAAAGGAAAGAATGAATGGGGCCATGTATCGTGAGATTTTGAGTGAAAACCTCCTTCCATCAGCAAGGGCATTGAAGATGAAATGTGGCTGGGTCTTTCAGCATGACAATGATCCCAAACACACCGCTCGGGCAACGAAGGAGTGGTGTCGTAAGAAGCATTTCAAGGTCCTGGAGTGGCCTAGCCAGTCTCCAGATCTCAACCTCATAGAAAATCTTTGGAGGGAGTTGAAAGTCCGTGTTGCCCAGGAACAGCCCCAAAACATCACTGCTCTAGAGGAGATCTGCATGGAGGAATGGGCCAAAAAACCAGCAACAGTGTGTGAAAACCTTGTGAAGACTTACAGAAAACGTTTGACCTCTGTCATTGCCAACAAAGGGTATATAACAAAGTATTGAGATAAACTTTTGTCATTGACCAAATACTTATGTTCCACCATAATTTGCAAATAAATTCATTTAAAAAATCCTACAATGTGATTTTCTGGATTTTTTTTCTCATTTTGTCTGTCATAGTTGAAGTGTACCTATGATGAAAATTACAGGCCTCTCTCATCTTTTTAAGTGGGAGAACTTGCACAATTGGTGGCTGACTAAATACTTTTTTGCCCCACTGTACCTTTGCCATGCAGTTCTAGATAACTGACAGCAGAGGTCACTAACCCATCATGAATGGAATGGTATTATTCTCACTGTGAAACATGGGTGGCACTGTCTACCCTGGTAACAATGGGCTTGGTGGTCACATCTTTTTAAGTCTAATAAAATTAGAGAGTTGGGAATTACATTTTTTTGAATATAGGGAGCTAAAGATAAAATCACAATTATGTTTAAACTGTATATGCTATTGAAAAGGGTAACGTTTTTATTTAACCTTTATTTAACTAGGCATGTCAGTTAAAAACAAATTCTTATTTATTTTTTGGGATTAAAAAAAATAAATAAATACAATATAAATATAGGACACAACACACATTCAAACAAGAGAGACAACACTACACAAAGAGAGACCTAAAGAGAACAACATAGCAAGGCAGCAACACAACATAACAACAACATGGTAGCAGCACAAAACATGGTACAAACATTATTGGGCACAGACAACAGCACAAAGGGCAAGAAGGTAGAGACAACTATACATCACACAAAGCAGCCACAACTGTCAGTAAGAGTATCCATGATTGAGTCTTTGAATGAAGAGATTGAGATAAAAATGTCCAGTTTGTGTGTTTGTTGCAGCTCGTTCCAGTCGCTAGCTGCAGTGAACTGAAAAGAGGAGCGACCCAGGGATGTGTGTGCTTTGGGGACCTTTAACAGAATGTGTCTGGCAGAACGGGTGTTGTATGTGGAGGATGAGGGCTGCAGTAGATATCTCAGATAGGGGGGAGTGAGGCCTTTTATAAATAAGCATTGAGTGCAGTGATGTGTCCTATAAGGAGCATCGCCGAAAGGTAAAGAACATCTAGCCGCTCGAGAGCAACCTTACATGCCGATCTATAAATTATGTCTCCGTAATCTAGCATGGTCATCTGGTCATCTGAATCAGGGTTAGTTTGGCAGCTGGGGTGAAAGAGGAGTGATTATGATAGAGGAAACCAAATCTAGATTTAACTTTATCCTGCAGCTTTGATATTTGCTGAGAGAAGGATGTAAAACAAAGTGCTTTATAAACACCTTTGATTGATTGACAGTGCACTGTCTAGCCTACTCCCAAGTACTTGACTATCTCAAGCTCTAAACCCTCAGAGGTAGTAATAACACCTGTGGGAAGAGGGGCATTCTTCTTACCAAACCAAAATACCTTTGTTTTGGAGGTGTTCAGGACAAGGGTAGCGAAAGCTTGTTGGACACGAAGAAAGCTTTGTTGTAGAGCATTTAACACAAAATCCGTGGAGGGGCCAGCTGAGTATAAGACTCTATCATCTGCATATAAATGGATGAGAGGCCTTCCTACTGCCTGAGCTGTTGTTGACATAAATTGAGCTTCCATTAGGCTTCCATTAACACTATCATTCCATCACATCTTAAAGTACAATGCTATCTTGGAAATCAGTGCCATTTTGAAATTATTACCTTGAACAATCTGCTCCCATTGGATTCATGAACTGTAAATGAGCCAGTCTTTCAGAAATGCATTTACAAATAGCTTCTGAGCATACTTTTAAAAAAGTCAACAATTGAACTGTTGCAAATTCTCTTAATAGGCTGTGGGTGCATTTAAACAGGCAGCTAATTCTGACCAGTTACCAATAATTGCTAAGGCCAGTATTGCAATACTCGTTAGTATCGTGGCAAGGAAACAAAACATGAAGCGGATTTAACTTCTCTAGGAGTCAGGTCTACTTCGTGTTCTCATTTTTGCCATGGAAAAAACATTGCAATACTGCTGGTATCATCACAGCCCTACTAATTCTTCTGACCAATGAGATCAGCTCTTTTGCCAACAATTGCGCAAATGATCAGAATTGGGGTTCCTGTGTAAATGCAGCCTTTGACTATGGGCAAGATTCAGATCAGCTGCCCATCACCAACACGTCTTATTGTGAAAACTGGCAGCATTTAGCTGTATAGGAGTCTAATGGATATTTAGTGTATGTCCAAACTACTCTGGTAATACTATCAGCATGTTCAATAGAATTTTGACCATAAAATTAAAGATGATCCAATATACAATATGCACTGTATCAGTAACACTATCTAATTCATAAGCAGTGGCCTAGAGTCTGTGATTGTAGCTAGGAGGTCCTTCCTATAAAGCATTCATGAAAGAGTTCCTAGTCTCTCAGCCTCCTGTAACATACATATACAGTGCATTCGGAAAGTATTCAGACACCTTTTCTTTTTTCACAATTTGTTACATTACAGCCTTATTCTAAAATGAATAAAATAGTTTTTTCCCCCTCATCAATCTACACACAATTCCACATAATGACAAAGCAAAAACAGTTTTTTAGACATTGAACATTTATAATTACATTTTTACTGAAGTATTGCATTTACCTAAGTATTCAGACCCTTTAGTCAGTATTTTGTTGAAGTAGCTTTGGCAGCGATTACAGCCTCAAGTCTTCTTGGGTATGACGCTACAAGCTTGACGCTATGGAGCAGGTTTTGATCAAGGATCTCTGTACTTTGCTCCATTCATCTTTCCCTCGATCCTGACTAGTCTCCCAGTCCCTGACGCTGAAAAACATTCCCACTGCATGATGCTACCACCACCATGCTTCACCGTAGGAAGGATGCCAGGTTTCCCTCAGACGACACTCTTGGCGTTCAGGCCAAAGAGTTCAATCTTGGATTCATCAGACCAGAGAATGTTGTTTCTCATGGTCTGATAGTCCTTTAGGTGCCTTGGCAAAATCCAAGCGGGCTGTCAGGTGCCTTATACTGAGGAGTGTCTTCCGTTTGGCCACTCTACCAAAAAAGGCCGGATTGGTAGAGTGCTGCAGAGATGGTTGTCCTTCTGGATGGTCCTTCTTTCTCCACAGAGGAACTCTGGAGCTCTGTCAGAATGACCATCGGGTTCTTGGTCACCTCCCTGAACAAGGCCCTTCTCCCCTGATTGCTCACTTTGGCCGGGTGGTCAGCTCTAGGAAATGTCTTGGTGGTTCCAAACTTCTTCCATTTAAGAATTGTCACGTAGAGTAGGCCAGAAGGCGATACTGGAAAACATAACCTCTATCACGTAGAGTAGGCCAGAAGGCGATACTGGAAAACATAACCTCTATCACGTAGAGTAGGCCAGAAGGTGATACTGGAAAACATAACCTCTATCACGTAGAGTAGGCCAGAAGGCGATACTGGAAAACATAACCTCTATCACGTAGAGTAGGCCAGAAGGCGATACTGGAAAACCTAACCTCTATCACGTAGAGTAGGCCAGAAGGCGATACTGGAAAACATAACCTCTATCACGTAGAGTAGGCCAGAAGGCGATACTGGAAAACATAACCTCTATCAAAATGAAAAGATGGCGGAGCCAAAAATGTTTTTTCTGTGCTTCAGGGTGTTTATTTACAAAGTGATTCTGGAACAAAACCAACAGTACTGCCATCAAACATATACCTTATGGGACAGCTAAACACAATTCTGCCCCATCCACAGCTCAATCCAAAATGGCCTCCCCATGAACTGAAAGAGAGGCTTCTTTTGTAGGGCTAGCCCCTCCCCTCAGAACAATTAACACAAATTTATTAAGCAATTATCTAGTCAAACCTACATTTTCCATTAACTAAACATACGAAAGTACATACAATGCAACATGTTTATGAAACAATATCACAACTTAACAGTTACAAAATTACATTACTACTGACTGTCTTTCAATATGCACATTTACATTAATGAGCCATTTGGGACAGGCACTACAAAGTCAGCCCAATTCCCTTTCCTCGGGTCCTTATCCAGCATACACGGAAGCTACAGAGATGGAGAGAGAGGGGAGCAGAACAAACAAACAACGCGCTCATCCATAACATCGATAAGTACAATACATATTGCTTGTATTAAATATGAACATTGACATACGTGTGAAATGTATGTACTAAGACAGAGAAGTTAACTTGTGTGTCGACACACATTGTTAACTTATCTTATAACGGAGCAGGGAGGAGTGATGAATGTGTATGTGCGTTAAAGTACCAAATGCTGCCCGCGGTCAGTGACGGACTTCTACCTCACAAGAATGATGGAGGCCACTGTGTTCTTGGGGCCCTTCAACGCTGCAGACATTTTTTGGTACCCTTCCCCAGAACTGTGCTTCGACACAATGATGTCTCGGAGCTCTACAGAAAATTAATTTGACCTCATGGCTTGGTTTTTGCTCTGACATGCATTGTCAACTGTGGCACCTTCTATAGACAGGTGTGTGCTTTTCCAAATCATGTCCAATCATTTTGATTATCAAGGATAATCAATGGAAACAAGATGCACCCGAGCTCAATTTCGAGTCTCATAGCAAAGGGTCTGAATACTTATGTAAATAAGATATTTCTCTAACGTAACAAAATGTAGAAAAGTGCAAAGGGTCTGAATAGTTTCCGAATGCACTGTATACAGTGGGGCAAAAAAGTATTTAGTCAGCCACCAATTGTGCAAGTTTTCCCACTTAAAAATACGAGAGAGGCCTGTAATTATCATCATAGGTACACTTCAACTATGACAGACAAAATGAGAAAAAAAATCCAGAAAATCACATTGTAGGATTTTTAATGAATTAATTTGCTAATTATGGTGGAAAATAAGTATTTGGTCACCTACAAACAAGCAAGATTTCTGGCTCTCACAGACCTGTAACTTCTTCTTTAAGAGGCTCCTCTGTCCTCCACTCGTTACCTGTATTAATGGCACCTGTTTGAACTTGCTATCAGTATAAAAGACACCTGTCCACAACCTCAAACAGTCACACTCCAAACTTCACTATGACCAAGACCAAAGATCTGTCAAAGGACACCAGAAACAAAATTGTAGACCTGCACCTGGCTGGGAAGACTGAATCTGCAATAGGTAAGCAGCTGAAGAAATCAACTGTGGGAGCAATTATTAGGAAATGGAAGACATACAAGACCACTGATAATCTCCCTCGATCTGGGGCTCCACGCAAGATCTCACCACGTGGGGTCAAAATGATCACAAGAACGGTGAGCAAAAATCACAGAACCACACGGGGGGACCTAGTGAATGACCTGCAGAGAGCTGGGACCAAAGTAACAAAGCCTACTATCAGTAACACACTACGCCGCCAGGGACTCAAATCCTGCAGTGCCAGATGTGTCCCCCTGCTTAAGCCAGTACATGTCCAGGCCCATCTGAAGTTTGCTAGAGAGCATTTGGATGATCCAGAAGAAGATTGGGAGAATGTCATATGGTCAGATGAAACCAAAATATAACTTTTTGGTAAAAACTCAACTCGTCGTTTTTGGAGGACAAAGAATGCTGAGTTGCATCCAAAGAACACCATACCTACTGTGAAGCATGGGGGTGGAAACATCATGCTTTGGGGCTGTTTTTCTGCAAAGGGACCAGGACGACTGATCCGTGTAAAGGAAAGAATGAATGGGGCCATGTATCGTGAGATTGAGTGAAAACCTCCTTCCATCAGCAAGGGTATTGAAGTTGAAACGTGGCTGGGTCTTTCAGCATGACAATGATCCCAAACACACCACCCGGGCAACGAGGGAGTGGCTTCGTAAGAAGCATTTCAAGGTCCTAGAGTGGCCTAGCCAGTCTCCAGATCTCAACCCCATAGAAAATCTTTGGAGGGAGTTGAAAGTCAGTGTTGCCCAGCAACAGCCCCAAAACATCACTGCTCTAGAGGAGATCTGCATGGAGGAATGGGCCAAAATACCAGCAACAGTGTGTGAAACCCTTGTGAAGACTTACAGAAAATGTTTGACCTCTGTCATTGCCAACAAAGGGTATATAACAAAGTATTGAGATAAACTTTTGTTATTGACCAAATACTTATTTTCCACCATAATTTGCAAATAAATTCATAAAAAAATCCTACAATGTGATTATCTGGATTTTTCTTCCTCATTTTGTCTGTCATAGTTGAAGTGTACCTATGATGAAAATTACAGGCCTCTCTCAACTTTTTAAGTGGGAGAACTTGCACAATTGGTGGCTGACTAAATACTTTTTTGCCCCACTGTACATACACAGTACCAGAGTGTGCAAATATATCAACAAGGCAAGGGAGGCTACTTCGAAGAATCTAAAATCAATTGGCATTTTTTTGGTTACTACATGATTCCATGTGTGTTATTTCAAAATGTTGTTGTCTTCACTATTATTCTACAATGTAGAAAATAGTCAAAATAAAGAAAAACCCTTGAATTAGTAGGTGTGTCCAAACCTTTGACCGGTACTGTACGCACACACACACACACACCTTCCAGGCTGTTAACCTACAGGTGGGGTGGGTCCGGGCTGGAAGACAGCGGGGGGAGATCTGGATGAGAGGTAATGAGTAATTCTGGGGACGGCTCCATAATCAATCCTGGTTTGGTCACACAGTTCACGACAGACTCCATAACGGCGAATGAGAATAAGGGAAGGAGGTTCATAGACCCACCATCATTGGATCCAGATGAATTCAGTCAGAAATGAAACATTGACTGTAAAATAACGCCGGACATGAATGGACTAGTATGACAGTCTATTTGGATGAGCTAGAGTGCTTAAAGTTGTGAATGTTTTGTAACCCTCAAAATAACCTTTACAGTGTTATTTATTAGAAATTAGGAGATTAAGGGTGTTGAGAATTAAAAACAACATGGTACGTCCATGTCATTGAAGCTCTCCTCTAGCTGTTGTGCATACAGGGAGTGTTGGAGCAGAGTACATCACACACTAGCCAGTTCTCTCAACTTCCTTAATCTCTAATCATTGATTGAATCAAATGGTCAAATATCGACCCTCTTTCACTGGCCTTATCAGAGGCAAACTAAATGGTAATCAAAGTCCTACAGATGAGTGAGATTACTGAAGGTCTGAGTGACTGATCACTCTGGCAGCATCTCAGTTTGGACTACATCTGCATGCAGCACAGCTTGTTGTCGGTTTTGGTTTCTCCAGGTTTTTGTGATTTGGACCAGTAGTCTGTGGTGCTGAACAGAGCAGAGCATTCTACATCCCTCAGAGTGTGTGTCCCAAATGGCACCCTATTCCCTATATAGTGCACAACTTTTGAACTGAGGGCCCTGGTCAAAAGTAGTGCACTAAATAAGGAATAGGGTGCCATTTGGGATGCAACCTTTACCCATCTCCCTCACTCTGTTCTGGCTCCTGCCAGATATGTCATCTTTGGCTGTCTTCCAGAGCATGTTTGACTGAAAGTTATCTGCCAGGGCTTGGACCTCCAAAGCTCCTGCCCCATCCCTAACTGCTCTTCACCTCCCTCCTGGCTGGCACTAGTCACTTTAATAATGTTTACATATCTGGCATTACTCATCTCATATGTACTATATACTGTATTCTATGCTATTCTACTGTATCTTAGTCACTTTAATAATGTTTACATATCTGCCATTACTCATCTCATATCTATATACTTTATTCTATTCTACTGTATCTTAGTGACATTATAATGTTTAAGTATCTTGCATTACTCATCTCATATGTATATACTGTTTTCTATTCTATTCCACTGCATCTTAGCACGTTCCGCTCTGACATCACTTGTCCATATGTATATAGTCTTAATTCATTCCTACTTAGTTTTGTGTATATTACTTGTTAGATTTTACTGCACTGTCAGAGCTAGAAGCACAAGCATTTCACTATACCCGCAATAACATCTGCTAATCACGTGTATGTGACCCATACAATTTGATTTGGTTTGGTGGAACCTTGTATGAAGGGTATTCATTTATGACAATACACGCTGTTACAAATCTAAAATATTGTGGGTGCTCTGGAAGAGTGGTTTGTATTTGTTTCATTCCAGATCATAAATAAGAAGTAAAAAAAACAAACTATGATGAACCTTTTTCCCCTCCTCTTTGCACCAACCCAGCATTAGAATGGGCAAGATCCCATTTAGTTAAACAGTACATTACTGTATATGTCTAATTTAACATATCTCACACCATTCTCATTACCATTAGATCATTACTCCTTATAGTACCATGTACCTTGAGGCTGCTCTTTTTCACTGATAATTAGGTGATGTACTGTACTATAGGACATGTAGACCTGGAGCCCATGGGCCTGAAATCATAACAATACATTCTTACTCAACTGCTTTAATTTACCTAGGTCCTATAGAATAGCCTTGAGCTAGCTGTCTGTCATACTACAGAATCTCATCTTGAAATTACATACTCTACTACCAGTCTAGTTGCTATTCTGTTTTCAGAAAAATGTTGCTGCAGTCTGTCCATTTGTCCAGTGAAGCGTTGAAATCCCTCACTCTCCTCTTATTGGCTAAGCTCTGCTGAGTGTTGCTCACATTTCTCCACCACAAGGCAACACACATATTATATATGTACTGTGATCTTCAAAACAACAGATACTTGTTAACTTGGACTTAAACTATCCGGGAAGTGACCATCAAATTCATTTATTTATCTGAGAAACTAAGCCTATACTCCACCTTTGTATCACTTTTGATGTTGCTTTTACATTTTTTCATTAACTGTCATTTTAATTTCTTAAAATGTTCCTAATCACTGACAGAATTAAATACCAGGCTTTCATTCATGTGAGGTAAAAATCGTAACCCAAATTATTTGGGAACCTTACATGTCCAATCAATTTGCTCTGACATACATTGTCAACTGTGGGACCTTATATAGACAGGTGTGGGCCTTTCCAAATCATGTCCAATCAATTGAATATACCACAGGTGGACTCCATCAAGATGTAGAAACATGTCAAGGATGATCAATGGAAACAGGATGCACCTGAGTGCAATTTCAATTTTTGCTTTGTCAGTATGGGGTATTGTGTGTAGATTGATGAGTAAAACTAATAAGTTAACCCATTTTAGAATAAGGCTGTAACTTAACAAAATGTGGAAAAAGTGAAGGGGTCTGAATACTTTCCATCAAAGTGGAATGATGTTTTTCAATTTTTTTGCAAATGTCTTGAAATAACAATAATTACAGCTGTGAGTCTTTCTGGGTAAGTCACGAAGAGATTTCCACACCTGGATTACATTTGCTCATCATTTTTTTTTAAATTCTTCAACCTCTGTCAAATTGGTTGTTGATCATTGCTAGTTTCAGGATAAGACCCAAATGCAGACTGTGTCGAAGTAACAATATTTATTACAGCAGAGGCAAAGGTACAGTTCTTTGCAAAAGTATTCATCCCCCTTGGCATTTTCCTATTTTGTTGCATTACAACCTGTAATTTAAATGTTTTTATTTGGACTTCATGCAATGGACATAAACAAAATAGTCCAAATTGGTGAAGTGAAATGAAAAAAATTACTTGTTTCAAAAAAATTATAAAAAATAGAAAATGGAAAAGTGGTGCGTAAATATGTACCCCCTTTGCTATGAAGCCCCTAAATAAGATCTGGTGCAACCAATTACCTTCAGAGTCACACATTAGTTAAATAAAGTGTCACATGATCCGTTACTTAGATCTCAGGAAATATACACCTGTTCTGAAAGGCCCCAGAGTCTGCAACACAACACAAACTTTGAACATCCCACGGAGCACCATTAAATCCATTATTAAAAAATGGAAAGAACAACAAACTTGCCAAGAGAGGGCCGCATACCAAAACTCACGGACCAGGCAAGGAGAGCATTAATCAGAGAGGCAACAAAGCGACCAGAGATTGGAGTATCTGTCCAGAGGACCACTTTAAGCTGTACACTCCGTAGACCTGGGCTTTATGGAAGTGTGGCCAGAAAAAAAGCCATTGCTTAAAGAAAAAAATAAGCAAACATGTTTTGTCTTCGCCAAAAGGCATGTGGGAGACTCTCCAAACATATGGAAGGTACTCTGGTCAGATGAGACTAAAATGTTGTCCTGGCACCACACTGCCAGGGCTCTCCTCCCTATAGGCTGTCACATTATCGTTAGTGATGAGGTCAACCACCATAGTGTCGTCAGCAAACTTAATGATGCTGTTGGAATTGTCCACGGTCACGCAGTCATGGGTGAACGCGAAGTACAGTAGGGGACTAAGCATGCACCTCTGAGGGGCCCCCATGTTGAGGATCAGCATGGCGGATGTGTTGTTGCCTACCCTTACCACCTGGGGGCGGCCTGTCAAGAAGTCCAGGATCCAGTTGCAAAGGAAGGTGTTCAGTCCCAGGATCCTTAGCTTAGTGATGAACTTGGATCTGATCTCTCACATGGGTGTTCCTTTTGTCCAGGTGGGAGAGGGCAGTGTGGAGTGCGGGTCATCTGTGGATCTGTTGGGGCAGTATGCGAATTGGAGTGGGTCCAGGGTGTCTGGGATGATAGTGTTCATGTGAGTCGTGACCAGTCTTTCAAAGCATTTCATGACTAGAGATTTGAGAGCTGCAAAGCGATAGTCATTTAGACAGGTGATCTTGCCGTTCTTGAGCCCAGAGTCTATGGTGCTCTGCTTGTAGGTGTTACAGACTGGGTCAGGGAGAGGTTGAAAATGTCAGTGAAGACACCCTCCAGCCGGTCAGCGAATGCTCTGATTTTGCGTCCTGGTAATCAGTCCAGCCCTGCGACCCTGTGAATGTTAACCTGTTTAAAGATCTTACTCACATTGGCTACGTTGAGCGTGATCACACAGTTGAGGAGGAGTAAGACTACACCAGAGGATGCTGCTGAGGGGAGGACGCCTCATAATAATGGCTGGAACAGAGCAAATGGAATGCCATCAAACACATGTTTGATGTACAGTATGTGATACCATTCCACTCATTCCGCTCCAGCCATTACCACGAGCCCGTCCTCCCCAAATACCCACCTCTGTTTTCCTCTGGATGGTATCCCTTATGTTTGTTCTATTGAAGATATTTAATTTAGATATAGTCAGATTGCATTAAGTCACATTATAGAATGGCACAAAGTCAAAGAAAATAATGGGGCTTGCAAATCGAAGCTGGTAATGGTAAAATTAATCACCCAAAAATAAAATTGGATTGAAGATCATAATCAGAAAAGGCAGTGGAAGTTGTTTGGATGAAAAAAAGCACACCATAAAAATGCCTTTGTTTAGATTGGAAATTGTGGACCCTTGCTCTAAATCCTTTTTTTTTTGTTTGGAAAGATGACAGAATTGAAGAATCAAGTTTAAGGATGGGAATTACAGAGAAACTAAAACTCAATTTGAACTTTAGTATGGTCTTCCCTCAGAAGCGTATTCCTTTTTCCCCAGGTCTCTTTTATCATTTGAACTCACCTACTCACCTAGAAGTCTCCATGACACACCATATAGTATTATTGTTTCGCTCTACAAATCTCAAGAAGCTACATGTCTTTTGACAAGTGGGGGTTTGTGCTTCCTTTGGTTTTAAATCATTTTTATTTAATTTTTTTAAGTCAGTTAAGAACAAATTCCTATTTATAATGATGGACTGCCCCGGCCAAACCCAGACGACGCTGGGCAAATTGTGCGCTGCCCTATGGGACTCCCAATCACATCCGGATGTGATACAGCCTGGATTTGAACCAGGGACTGTAATGACACGTCTTGCACTGAGATGCAGTGCCTTAGACCACTGAACCACTTGGGAGGGGGGAGGGGGTGGCATCTCTACAAAGTAGAGCCATTTAGCAAAATATAGCAGATTCAGATTGAAGGGGGATTATTCTCAGTTGGGCTATCGTGTATAATATCATCATACAATATAAGTAATCTCTTCGATCTATAGTGGGCCCTCAGTTCCAGGTATCTAAAAGGCTTTGAATGGCTACCTTCTGAATTACCTGAGAGAGTTGTTTCAGTAATAGCTTTTTAATCACCTCCAAAATCACTATTTCCACTGGAATAGCCTCTCCAGTTAGTAGAGAGAGGAAATTTCTCACTTGGATGTAATGATCTTGGCAAAGCATTATTGTTTGTTCTTTTCACCAATCATTTTGCTTAATTATTTACCATAAGGATGCTATTAAAAACAAAAAAAGGAGTGCAGGATTCCTTCAATATGCGGAAAGAGACATTGAGTTAAATCCAACTCCATGGCGTAGCGTCGCTGTGGATAGAACCGAATAGGGGAATGGATCCTACAGCTACGCCTCACAGGCTTTCCTCTGCTGTTTTCTGCATCTACATCCAACCTATCATTTCCCCCTTCCCCCATTCCTTTGTACAAACACACATTGTGTTCATCTAAAAGATAGAAATGTTAACACAATGCCACCATTTTGTGTCAGCTCTTGTTATTGTAAACCTCTCTCTTCACACACACACACACACACACACAAACGAGCTGCTTGTACCTTTGCGGAGAAAGAGAGGGAGTCAGTGAGGGGGGCAGTTTTAAAGTGAACCGCATTTAGTTACCAATACTTGGTCTCATGATCATTATAATGTTTGGGACAAGGCCTTCGTCCCGGACCCACACTATATTTTAGAAGACCAGGGTAAATATGTTCAAACAGTATCAATGTCCTTAATTATGACTAATACTCTTATGACTAAATACATTTGTCTGACAGAGCCTGACAGAGATTTTACCGAATCTGTGTGAATTTTATTCTTCTTTTACCTTTATTTAACCAGGCAAGTCAGTTAACAAATTCTTATTTTCAATGACGGCCTAGGAACAATGGGTTAAGTACCTTTTTCAGGGGCAGAATGACAGATTTGAATGAAGAAGCAGTGCAGTCAAAGGCTAAGGCCACTCCAAAGAAAACCTTGGCACAAACCTGTCACACAATAGCACATGTATATATTGAAAAGCGGAGAAAATGTAGAATGGTTATGGAAACTGTTTAGTGAATTCAATGAATAGAAATACAGAGCTTTAGAATAGAAGGGAATTGTGTCCTTGTAGTTCAGCTCAGCTCGGCTCCAAGGAGAGAGGATTTGAAGAATTGAGGGAAAATGCATTGAGAAAGAGCATAGGACAATAGTAGAGAAAGGTGGGTGGCCTCATGGCCATTTGGGCCAACAATGGCCAGTCTAGGCTGATCCATAATTCATGCAGTAATCACATGTCACTGAAGCACTGAAGTGGATCCTATTGTGGGGAATCATTATCCTGGTCCCAGATCTGTTTGTGCTGTGTAGCCTGGCATGACAATGACCATAGGAGTTGACAACACAGCAAAAACAGATCTGGTACCAGGCTAGAGAATCAAGTGGCGCAAGGATGGGCAACTGGCGGCCCGCCCTTTTGAAGTCCCTAGGATTTCATTTGTTTTGTGGCCAGCTATCAAAACTTGTTATGGTCGAATTACCAGCCAATTGATTTTGTTAGTCTCATTCAGATATGTTAAAAATGGAAAACATCGCGCCACACCATGGCAAAATGAGTAGCATTGCACAAAACAAACTCTAATTTTTTATCTCCGCTGTCAAGAGGGAGGCCCCTCATATTTTGCTCGCAATGTGTGTGGAGATTGGATGTGTGGGTACTGCAGCCCCACTTGATGAGATCATATTTTTTGTGGCTACCACACCCATCAAAGTTGTCCATCCCTGATGTGGAGGTTTGGTAAAGAACACAATTGTCATTCAATCATTAGCTTCACCTCTCCCCACAAAGAACTGCAGTGTGTACCTCTAGCAGCAATAACACTGTGGCATATTAATTCTTATAGGAACTCAGTTTGAATGAGTGTGTTTGGTTTTGTTTGCTTGACTATTTATTACTTTCCTCAGAGGAGAAGTGTTAGCTTTCTCCCTGTGTATAAAAATATTGCAAAGGTTTGTCATGGGGCCCCTGCTCTGCCATTGGTCATGGTCCATTGATTCCAAAGTCATGGCCAGACTCAGATCAATTCATTGTTAATCGCTAGATTTTCTTCCGTCGGTTATTTCAGCAGCAGTGAGAGGAATATAGGAAGAGGAAAATAGGAATGGAGTGATGTCTGTTTACCTTAATATGTCCCCCTTGGCACCATGGCGCTATCGACAGTGTGAGGGCATTCATACATGCTCATGGCCTGGTGCTAGTCTGGGTTGCCATAGGGAGGATTGGACTGTGGATGATGGGGGTCAGGGCTCGGGCAACTCCAAGTAAAGGTATGGCTGAGAGGGAGAGAAAATCCAATGTTCACTTAACTTTTAATGTCTATCAGTCGAACCAAGACATTAATTTCCTTCAGAAAGTATTCACACCCCTTGACTTAAATCACATTATGTTGTGTTTCAGCCTGAATTTAAAATGGATTAAATTGAGATTTTTTTGTCACTGGTCTACACAATACCGCATGACGTCAAAGTGGAAATATGCTTTTGAAATGTCTTGGCGCAAGATAGAGTTGACAGATGCAAAACATTTTCTTTTTTCTTTTTTTCTTTCACCTTTATTTAACCAGGTAGGCTAGTTGAGAACAAGTTCTCATTTACAACTGAGACCTGGCCAAGATAAAGCATAGCAGTGTGAACAGACAGAGTTACACATGGAGTAAACAATAAACAAGTCAATAACACAGTAGAAAAAAAAGTCTATATACATTGTGTGCAAAAGGCATGAGGTAGGCAATAAATAGGCCATAGGAGTGAATAATTACAATTTAGCAGATTAACACTGGAGTGATAAATGATCAGATGGTCATGTGCAGGTAGAGATACTGGTGTGCAAAAGAGCAGAAAAGTAAATAATTAAAAACAGTATGGGGATGAGGTAGGTAAATAGGGTGCCGACAGATGGTCGCCTCGCTTTGAGTCAGTAGGAAACTACTAACCATGGAAAGAGGTCTGGGAAAGGCAATCCGCAAGTCAATCAAACAAGCAAAATGCCAGTACAGGGACGAAGTGGAGTCGCAATTCAACGGCTCAGACATGAGACGTATGTGGCAGGTCTACAGGAAATTACGGACTACTAAAAGAAAACCAGCCACGTCACGGACACTGACGTCACGCTTCCAGACAACTAAACATGTTTGCCCACTTTGAGGATACAATACCAGCATTGCGGCTCGCTAACAAGAACTGTGCCCCCCCACTCTCCTTCTCCATGGCCGACGTGAGTAAAACATTTAAACGAACCGTGACCTCAGCGCATGCGCAGACCAGCTGGCTGGGGTGTTTACCGACATATTCAATCGCTCCCTATCCCAGTCTGCTGTCCCTTCATGATTCAAGATGGCCACCATTGTTCCTGTACCTAAGAAAGCAAAGATAACTAAATTACTACCGCCCCGTAGCACTCACTTCTGTCATCATGAAGTGCTTTGAGAGACTAGTCAAGGATCATATCACCTCCACCTTGCAATCGCAATCACACTGCCCAATCCAATCTGGACAAGAGGAATACCTATGTACGAATGCTGTTCATTGACTACAGCTCAGCATTCAACACAATAGTACCCTCCAAGCTCATCAAGCTGGAGGTCCTGGGCCTAAATCCCGCCCTGTGCAATTGGGTCCTGGACTTTGACAGGCCGCCCTCAGGTGGTGAAGGTAGGAAAACATCTCCACCTCGCTGACCCTCAACACTGGGGTCCCACAAGGGTGCGTGCTCAGCCCCCTCCTGTACTCCCTGTTCACATACAACTGCATGGCCATGCACACCTCCAAGTCAATCAAGTTAGCAGACAAGTGTGGGCTTGATTACCAACAACGATGAGACAGCCTACAGGAAGGAGTGGAGGGCACTCGGAGTGTGGTGTCAGGAAAACAACCTCTCACTCAACGCCAACAAAAGAGATGATCGTGGACTTCAGGAAACAGAAGAGGGAGCACCCTATCCACGCAGAAGGGACAGCAGTGCAGAAAGTTCCTCGGTGTACACATCAATGACAAACTGAAATGGTCCACCCACACAGACAGTATGGTGAAGGTGCAACAGCACCTCTTAAACCTCAGGAGGCTGAAGAAATGTGTCATGTCACCCAAAAGCCTGACTAAATGTGGTGAAATAAAAAGCAGTGGCTTTATCCTTGCTGAGTAGCCTTTCAGGTTATGTTGATATAGGACTCGTTTTACTATGGATATAGATACTTTTGTACCTGTTTCCTCCAGCATCTTCGCAAGGTCCTTTGTTGCTGTTCTGGGATTGATTTGCACTTTTTGCACCAAAGTACTTTCATCTCTAAGAGACAGAACGTTTATACAGATGAGCGTGGTACCTTCAGGCATTTGGAAATTGCTCCCAAGGATGAACCAGACTTGTGGAGGGCTACATTTTCTTTCTGAGGTCTTGGCTGATTTCTATTGATTTTCCCATGATGTCAACCAAAGAGACACTGACTTTGAAGGTAGACCTTAAAATACAGTCACACCTCCAATTGACTCAAATTATGTAAATTAGCCAATCAGAAGCTTCTAAAGCCATGACATAATTTTCTGGCGTCTTCCAAGCTGTTTAAAGGCACAGTCAACTTAGTGTACGTAAACTGACTCACTGGCATTGTAATTGTTACGAATCCCTTTTGGCCCGACAGTCTAGGGGGGGGATGGTAATGAGACCCGTAACATATCTCATGCAAATTATTATTGTGACAAAGTAAAAGTGTGAATGAAATAACCACGACAACAGAAATCTACCGTCAAACTCCAGGTTTATTTATAAACACACGGTAATGGGGGGGAAGCAGGAAAAGGGGCTGAGCTGGACCCAAGGAATGAAACAATAAATATACAAAAACACCCCTAAGCTAGACTAGCCTACTTTAACAACAGCTAACTAACCAAAAATACAGTGGGTGGTCCGCCCAGTTCTAACTAGTGTATTTAACAAAGTTTACCTACGGGTAGTGTATGCCCATGGGCGACTTGTCTTGTTTCCCCCTTTTCCCACCAGCAACAAACAAACACCATAACCAAAACAATACTCACAGGTGATGACAAAGTGCTATGGAGGTGCTCAAACAAAAGAGAGGTTAAGACACAAAGCGAGAGTGAAACACAGAGACCTACAGACATGGCATTTACAGAGAGATTGAGCTCTAGAGCAAACAAATGATGGGGTTTTTAAACCAAGGGAAAGGAACTGTGATAGGGTAGGAAATAGGAGGAGGTGTGTCTTCTGATTGATGATTGATTGTTGACTGATTGGGGAGTGATGATTTTCACCTGTGAGGGGAGAAGGAGAGAAAAGAAACACACACACAGGATACACACACACACAGGATAACTGTATCCGTAACAGTAATACAATGAATTATAAGTGAAATAAACTGTCTGTAAACAATTGTTGGAAAAATTACTTGTCATGCACAAAGTAGCTGTCCTAACCGACTTGCCAAAACTATAGTTTGTTAACATGAAATTTGTGGAGTGGTTGAAAAAAAAGAGTTTTAAGTAATTAACATGGTCCACACACACCAACAGTTGTGAAGAAGGCACGACAATGCCTCTATCCCCTCAGGAAGCTGAAAAGATTTGGCATGGGCCCTCAGAGCTTTAAAAAGTTCTACAGCCAGTTCGACACTGGCTTCAACACAGCTTGGTAGGGCAACTGCTTGCCAACAACCGCAAGGCATTACAGAGGGTAATGTGTACGGACGTACATTACTGGGGCTGAGCTCCCTGCCATCCAGGACCTCTATACAAGGCAATGTCAGAAAAACTCCAGCCACCCAAGTCATAGACTATTCTCCCTGCTACCGCACGTCAAGCAGTACCGATGCATCAAGTATGTAACCAACAGTACCCTGAACAGCTTCTACCCCCAAGCCATAAGACTACTAATGAGTTAACCAAATAGCTACCCGGACTATCTGCTATTGTTTATTATCTATCCTGTTGCCTAGTCACCTTACCCCTACCTATATGTACACACACAATATATACAAAAGTATGTGGACATCCCTTCAAATTAGTAGATTCGGCTATTTTGGCCACACCCGTTGCTGACAGGTGTATAAAATTGAGCACAGAGCCAAGCAATCTCCATAGACAAACATGGCAGGAGAATGGCCTTACTGAAGAGCTCACAGAACGGGACCAGCGAGTGCTGATGTACGTAACGTGTAAAAATCGTCTGTCCTTGGTAGCAACACTCACTACCGACTTCCAAACTGCTTCTGGACGCAACGTCAGCACAAGAACTTTGTTGGGAGCTTCATGAAATGGGTTTCCATGGCCGAGCAGCTGCACACAAGCACAAAACCACCATGCGCAATGCCAAACATCGGCTGGAGTGGTGTAAAGCTCGCCGCCATTGAATTCTGGAGCAGTGGAAACATGTTGTCTGGAGTGACGCTTCACCATCTGGCAGTACGACAGACAAATCTGGGTTTGGCGGATGCCAGGAGAACGGTACCTGCCCGAATGCATAGTGCCAACGGTAAAGTTTGGTGGAGGAGGAATAACGGTCTGGGGCTATTTTTCATGGTTCAGGCTAGGCCCCTTAGTTCCAGTGAAGGGAAATCTTAATGCTACAGCATACAATGACATTTTAGCACCCAATTGTCATACTTGAGCAAAAGTATACAATAGATAGCTTAATAATAGAAAGTTACTCAAGTAAAAGTGAAAGTCACCCAGTAAAATACTAATTGAGTAAAAGTCCAAAAGCATTCGGTTCTAAATATTTAAGTAATACTTAAGTATCAAAAGTAAATGTAAATGCTAAAATATACTTAAGTATCAAAAGTAAAAGTCTAAATAATTTCAAATTCCTTATATTAAGCAAAGCAGACGGATAGCCAGCGGGACACTACAACACTCAGACATAATTTACAAACGATGCATTTGTATTTAGTGAGTCTGCCAAAACAGAGGCAGTATGGATGACCACGTGTTCTCTTGATAAGTGTGTGAATTGGACCATTTTCCTATCCTGCTAAGCAATCATCATGTAACGAGTACTTTTGTGTGTCAGGGAAAATGGCTGTAGGAATGTAGTGAAGTAAAAGTCCAAATATAGTCAAGTAAAGTACAGATACCCCAAAAACTACTTAAGTAGTACTTTCAAATATTTTCACTTAAGTACTTTACACCACTGCCCTCGTGGAAGAACTAGACTGGCCTTTGTGATGAATTGGAACGTCAACTGCAAGCCAGGCCTAATCGTCCAACATCAGTGCCCAACCTAACTAATGCTCTTGCTGAATGGAAGCAAGTCCCCGTTCCAACATCTAGTGGAAAGCCTTGCTAGAAGAATGAAGGCTGTTATAGCAGCAAAGGGGAATCAACTCCATATTAATGCCCATGATTTTGGAATGTGATGTTCGACACGCAGGTGTCCACATAATTTTGGTCATGTAGTGCATGTTTGGGGGAGGAGGGCCCACAGAGCCCAATGTAAGCTACTGTTTATCACCTATCCTGTTTCCTAGTGACTTTACACGTGTCTACAGTACCAGTCAAAAGTTTGGACACACCTACTCATTCAAGGCTTTTTATTTATTTACAATTTCCTACAATGTAGAATAATAGTGAAGACATCAACACTATGAAATAACACATATGGAATCATAAAGTAACTTAAAAGTGTTAAACAAACAAATATATTCATAATTTAGATTATTTAAAGTAGCCACCCTTTTTCCTTGATGACAGTTTCGGACACTCTTGCCATTCTCTCAACCAGCTTCACCTGGAATGCATTTCAATTAACAGGTGTTCATTTTTTAAAGTTAATTTGTGGAATTTCTTTCCATCTTAATGCTTTTGAGCCAATCAGGTGTGTTGTGATAAGGTAGGAGTGGTATACAGAAGCCTTATTTGGTAAAAGACCAAGTCCTTATTATGTCAAGAACAGCTCAAATAAGCAAAGAGAAACGACAGTCCATCATCACTTTAATACATGAATGTCAGTCAATCCGTAAAATGTCAAGAACTTTGAAAGTTTCTTCTAGTGCAGTTGCATAAACCATCAAGCGTGATGAAACTGGCTCTCATGAGGAACACCACAGGAAAGGAAGATCCAGAGTTACCTCTGCTGCAGAGGATAAGTTCATTAGAGTTAACTGAACCTCCAATTGCAACCCAAATAAACGCTTCAGACTTCAAGTAACAGATACATCTCAACATCAACAATTCAGAGGAGACTGTGAAGCAGGCCTTCATGGTTGAATTGCTGCCCCCGGACCCGACGTCACCACCAACCGGAACGCCAGCACTCCCCGATGCTTCGTTAGATGGCTGCTGAACTCTGTAAGGACCAACACCGGATATTAGAAGCAGGTACGGGGAGTCAACATTCAATAAGGAACAGACATGAAACAAGACAGGCACAGCATCAGCACACAGGCAAAATAACGACATTCGACAATCAATGCAGCAGTGGTGAACAGAGATGGGGAACTGACAAATATAGGGGAGGTAATAAACAGGTGATTGAGTCCAGGTGAGTCCAATAATACGCTAATGTGCATGACGGGAAAAGGCAGGTGTGCGTACTGATGATGGCACATTGTCTCTGTGATCATTACCCAACTATGGAACAGAAGGGGATTAAAGAACGGATAGTTCGTTCCTTTCATGATACAAGATTCATTTCTTATTTTGCCTTCATCAGAGAGAGAGTGAGTTGGGGGGGGATAAGGAATTAATCTTGAAAGGATGTTCTTAAAAATCCCCTTCTGCTCGAGAGAATGGGAACGTAAGCAACCTCATCTCCCACACAGACCAGCCCCTGGCATGGCCCAGGGCCATAAGAGCACATCACCCCCAAGGGTGGAAACTCAGGACATTGAGAACACAGAGACAGCCTGTTTCAACCTTTACACGTCTGGAACATTAATGGTGCAGGGGAAACTGTTTCAGCAGGACTTTTAGAGGATCAAAGAGCGAGCACAGCAGAAGCTCACTTGTAGTGACAACCCCTCCATCCCGAGCGAGTCGGATCACACCCGCTCCTCAAACAGCCCCACAGACGAGCAGCCTCAAGAGGAGAGCCACCTCCCAGCACTGAGCTGACCTAGATCCCACAACAGCATTGCTCCTGCATTAATATGAGGGATAAATCACCCAGCTGGAGACGGAGCTGGAAGAGCTCAAACAGAGATTCAACACATTCCAGACAGCACAGACCCCAACAGACCAGCACAATAACACCCCATCAACCAGACCCAGAGAGCTGAAGAGGAAGAGAGATGTGTCTGCACTCTCGGCTGTGGTGACAAAACTCCAACACCGGACCACTGCAACTCTAACTTCCGCGATGCATACAAGGCCCTCCCTCGCCCTCCCTTCATCAATCCGACCACAACTACATTTTTGCTCCTACCGTCCTACAGGCAGAAACTCAAACAAGATGTACCCGTGAATATACCCATTCAACGCTGGTCTGACCAATCGGAATCCACGCTTCAAGATTGTTTTGATCACGCAGACTTGGAAATGTTCCACGAAGCCTCAGAGAATAACTTTAATTTATACGCTGACTCGGTGAGTGAGTTTATAAGGAAGTGCATTGGAGATGTTGTACCCAATGTGACGATTAACCTACCCTAACCAGAAACCGTGGATAGATGGTGGCATTCCTGCGAACCACTGCATGTAACCATGGAAAGATGACTAGGAATATGGCTGAATATAGCAGTGTTGCACAATGTGCAATCACAGCAGCAAGATCTTTGGCTCATTGCCATGAGAAATAGGCAAACAGTGGAGCACAGACAACATTGTAGATACCATCAATGCTTATCTGTTTATTATCCCCCACTAGTTGTACTAATAGTTTTTGTTATATGTTTTCTCATTTTTGTAAAAAATGTAAAAACATGTTTCCCATGTCATAAAGCCCTTTGAATTGAATTGAGAGAGAGATCCACCTCACAAAGTACAAGAAAGTGAGTTGACACCCACCACCTCAGAATGTTCTGAAATTATTTCTGTTGTTAGAAACAGATAAGATGATCATTCCTGCAACATTATTTTGTTTAAATATAATTTGATCTCTGAGAAATTAAGTTAATTGATTGCACCCAAATTGGTCATTTTATTTGATAGGATTCAAATAATAATAATAATATATAGTACTATATATAATATATAGTACTTAACATCCGATTTGGACCTAACTTTTTTCTAACAATGAGTTCGACATGTGGAATCCAAATAAATTGTAAAAAGCCACCATGGAACCTCCCCACTCCAATCCCACCCCAACAATGACTATATAGTATCAGTTCTATGTTTGACAAATATTATGGAGCTGAGGCTTGGAGTATTGTTTCTTCATCCTATGTAATGTATTCTCAGAGGAATTAGCCATTGAAGTTGTTGGATTGATGTGTATACATTGTCTTCATATCATAATGTTTCTTCACACCTGCCTAAAGTAAATCATGGATTTATTGTGATGATGTATATTAAATTGATTTATTATACTTTAAAATGTATGTGTGGTGTGTGGAGATGCTAAATGTGTTTATTTTAATGATGCTACTTTAAAGGTCGTGACTGTTCATGACCTTTAAAACAGCACCACCTGATCATATCATTCTCTGAACAGGAAAAAATAAAAATCACCAAATATGTGAAAATACATTACATAGGATGAAAAAATATTACTCGTTGTTAGGGTGGGATTGGTGTGGGGGGTCCGTGGTTGGCCCTTACAAATGTTTTTGATTCCTCACTTCTAATTCATTGTTTAAAAAAGTTTGATCCAAGTCCGATGTTAGGTACTATCATTATTGAATATAAAATGAATCATATAGATTAAAATGTCCAATTTGGGTGAAATCAATTAGCTTAATTTCTCAGAGATCAGAGAGAATGCTTCTCTGTTCGGAAATCGGTTCTGTAGTTAGAAACAATCTGAGATGGTGGGTGTCATGGCTCTCTGAAATGACATGGAACGACCCTAATGTCTAATCTGTGAAACTGTAGACTCGACCAGAGAGGAGTTGATTGTTGTAACACTGAGGTGAGAAAAGAAACATCTGCCAATCTTTACTTCTCGAAACAAACACAACACACAATCGCTGGAACTTCTCTGGGTTCATAAATGAAACAGGAGGGCTTGTTCTGAATGTAAGCAGGCACCATCTTAACCAAGAGCTTATGATGTAGATGTGATCAGGGCCGGCCCCAGGCATAAGCGACATAAGCGGTCGCTTAGGGCCCCTGGCCGCTAGGGGGTCTCTATTGTAGAATACACAGGGTGCCGTTTTGAAATGTTGTCCATCAGCAGTTTTCCTCTTATGTCAGTCACTGACAGTCACTCAATTTGCCCATGTCAGCTAATATTTTATAGATTGGCTAGACTAACTTACCAGCTATCCAAACTTGTAGTAATCATTTGCCGAAGTACCGCCCGGGCACGAAGAGCACGTGCCCAGGGCCATTGATTCTGTTAACCACTCTCACTCAGATATCACATTAACATGGCATAAGTCATGGTAAAATGTGTAGAATTTCAGGAAATTAGCTTTAAATCTGCAAAAAGAAATCTGTGTTTCTCTTCGTCCCATGGCATAACAAGCAGAATGCAGAAAACTTGCTTTATAACTGCAACAAAACATCTACATCTGCCATCACAAAAAAAAACAATTACAGCGAGGTGGGGCACCCAAAAGTTTATGGCCGGCAATGAATGTATCTATTTACTTTGTAAAATACTGGAATGTTCTTGTGGTTGAATAAAGTCAGGCATTCCACAGGACAAAACAGAGCTGTTTTTCCAAGAGTAAAACAAAAGCAACATTTTTAGGGAATGGTGTTCTTACTATTATTATAAAACATGTTTTGCTTTGTTTCACCAGGCAGGTCAATTAAGAACAAATTGTTATTTACAATGACCAACTGGCAATCAATGTCAGTGATTTGGATAATGATTTTGATTGATATATGACATATACTGTAGATAGACATGTATACTGTCATAGCATTCTCAGCTTTGGTCTAGGTCATATATTGCTACTTTTGTATAACTGACTAAATGAGTGAACCCATGGGGACCTTTTTAAAACTCTGGAATCTTACAATGACAGGTTCCCTCCCTTACATTACATTTTGTCTTCAATAGCCTGTCTGTCTGCCTGTCTGTCTGGATGCCCCTGTAGTGCTGTACTCCATGTGGATCTTTCTATGCCTTGGGAGAGAAGCACAACAACGGCTGGATGTTATGGCACCTAAACACAGATTCCTCTCGGTCGCCATGGTTATGCCTCCATCAATTTTGATCTCCCACTGTTCATGGATTAGGAGATGAGTAAGGATTCATCCCTAATGGCACCCTATTCCGTATATAGTGCGCTACTTTTGTAGTATTTTTCTTCAAAAGAAATGTGCTGTATATGGGAATAGGGTGTCATTTGGAACACAGTATAACCCTTTGTGGTTGTGAGCTGGGATATGAGTGCTCTTGTTAGAGGTGACTAACGGTAAAACAAAGTTGTGGCGACCTGAGAGAGAGGAGCAGGAACAGAGGTGAAATGGTTAAGCTAAACGAATGCTTTAAAAAAGAAAGTCACTGAGTGCTAGTGAGAGATGGGGACTGAGACAATTCCCTTTCGGATGCCAGCCTATTATTAACGCCCTCCAAGTTTTTCTCAGGGATGCAGGAAGCTGAAATACGGCTCCAACTTTCGTCTCCTGGACTAAGTTCCAAATGGCGCCCTATTCCCTAAATAGTCCACTACTTTTGACCAGGGCCCATAGGACTTTAGGGAATAGGGTGCCATTTGGGACACAAACCTGGTTAATGAGAAAAGGCCAGATACACGCTAAGCCCCTGTAGGGTTTAGAGGAGATAACGTACTGAGGTCCAGGCACTGCAGTAATCAAAAGACCTGGGTTCAAATATGATCTAAAATCTTTCAAATACTACAAACCTTTAGTTTAGGGTGGCAGATGGGTGGGGTTAGACATTTTGGGTGGGGTTAGACACTTCTTTCGTCCATGACACAGGCAAGCTCAATCAAGCGCAGATAAAGTATTTGAAATAATGTCAATAGTATTTGGACCCATGTCATCCCTGCAGTAGTAATCACATACTGAGCTCATCATATGTTCCTCCAGCACCATGGGGGCTGAGCTGAGTACCACTATACTGAGCAACTATGAAATCTGTCCATCGGTTTGTTCATGCGTTAGTCACATGGGATATCTCAGACAGCACCGGACAGATTTTGATGAAACTGGGTGAATGATACATCTTGCCATAGAGATCCGGCATTTACAAAAGTAAATGCCTGAGTGGCGCAGCGGTCTAAGGCACTGCATCTCAGTGCTAGAGGTTTCACTACAGACCCTGGTTCAATTCCAGGCTGTATCACAACCGGCTGTAGATTGCGAGTCCCATAGGGCGGAGCACAATTGCCCAAGCGTCGTCCGGTTTAGGGTTTGGCCGGGGTAGGCTGTCATTGAGAACAAAAAATTGTTCTTAACTGACTTGCCAAGTTAAATATAACATCAAATACTGTCACGTGTGCAGCCTCTAGGTCACCAGGCTGCTCGTTAGGGCGCACACCTGTTACCAGCATTACACGCATAATGACACTCACCTTTACTCCATCACCTCCTTGATCTGCGCGTAATGACACTCACCTTTACTCCATCACCTCCTTGATCTGCGCGTAATGACACTCACCTTTACTCCATCACCTCCTTGATCTGCGCGTAATGACACTCACCTTTACTCCATCACCTCCTTGATCTGCGCGTAATGACACTCACCTTTACTCCATCACCTCCTTGATCTGCGCGTAATGACACTCACCTTTACTCCATCACCTCCTTGCGTGTAATGACACTCACCTGGACACCATCACCTCCTTGATCTGCGTGTGACACTGACACTCACCGTTACTCCATCACCTCCTTGATCTGTGCGTAATGACACTCACCTTTACTCCATCACCTCCTTGATCTGAGCGTAATTACACTCACCTTTACTCCATCACCTCCTTGATCTGCGCGTAATGACACTCACCTTTACTCCATCACCTCCTTGATTAGCTGCCCTTTATGTCACTCCCTTTGGTTTCTTCCCCAGTCGTCATTGTTGCTGTTTCTTGTCGGTGCGCTGTTTGTGTTTCTTGTTTTGTTCATTTAGTTATTACATGTATTCACTCCCTGAACTTGCTTCCCCCACTCTCAGCGTACATCGTTACACATATAACATTAAACTTGTGCTTTGGGCGATAATGTAGTTGTAGTACCATGGCTGTGTCTGCAGTAGAAATGGACTTAATAATGTTTAGTTAACACTATCGTTACATCCCCCTGAAGTGCTGAATTTAAATGAACCATTTCTCTTTTCTGATGGGTTGAAGCTTCCTCCAGAAGGGCCAGCCAGGAAGAATACCATTAGTTACCTACAATTGTTTTCTCTAATGACCTGCATATCTCTGGTGTGTCACTTGGTATTAATAATGTGTAATAATTAATGTAATGTAGGCTATGTAAATTATGACATTCATTATGTTCATAGCTCATACATGCCCAATGACTCAAACTAGAATAACAGTGTGTAAAGTCTGTTTTGAAAATACATACATATATTAAACGCAATGGGCCTCAAAAATAACCGGCCTTGCCTTTATTCAGCTTCAATTCAGACTACTCAAATGTCTAGAATTATTGTATACATATGAAAAATAACATCTTTTGAGTTTTTCAAGGGCAAGTTGAAGTGTTTCAATACAACATTTAAAAAGGTTTTAAACCTGAGAGTAATTTGATCCCAACAGTAAAACGGCTGAATGGATATGCTACAGAAGAGTAGAAGACAGGGATGCAAAGTCATGCCCTGTAAAGTGTTCATAACACACTGCCTGGTGTGATAAAAGTGACACTTGTCCTGCATGGTTCACAGTTAGTTCGACTAGAGTGCAAAGCTGTAGACTGACAATGTGTCTCAGAAAGCTGTAGTCTTGTGTCTCAGAAAGCTGTAGTCCTATGTCTCAGAAAGCTGTAGTCTTGTGTCTCAGAAAGCTGTAGTCTTGTGTCTCAGAAAGCTGTAGTCCTATGTCTCAGAAAGCTGTAGTCCTATGTCTCAGAAAGCTGTAGTCCTATGTCTCAGAAAGCTGTAGTCTTGTGTCTCAGAAAGCTGTAGTCCTATGTCTCAGAAAGCTGTAGTCCTGTAGTCTTGTCTCAGAAAGCTGTAGTCCTATGTCTCAGAAAGCTGTAGTCCTATGTCTCAGAAAGCTGTAGTCCTATGTCTCAGAAAGCTGTAGTCCTATGTCTCAGAAAGCTGTAGTCCTATGTCTCAGAAAGCTGTAGTCCTATGTCTCAGAAAGCTGTAGTCCTATGTCTCAGAAAGCTGTAGTCCTATGTCTCAGAAAGCTGTAGTCCTATGTCTCAGAAAGCTGTAGTCTTGTGTCTCAGAAAGCTGTAGTCTTGTGTCTCAGAAAGCTGTAGTCCTATGTCTCAGAAAGCTGTAGTCCTATGTCTCAGAAAGCTGTAGTCCTATGTCTCAGAAAGCTGTAGTCCTATGTCTCAGAAAGCTGTAGTCCTATGTCTCAGAAAGCTGTAGTCCTATGTCTCAGAAAGCTGTAGTCCTATGTCTCAGAAAGCTGTAGTCCTATGTCTCAGAAAGCTGTAGTCTTGTCTCAGTGTAGTCTCTCAGAATGCTGTAGTCTTGTGTCTCAGAAAGCTGTAGTCCTATGTCTCAGAAAGCTGTAGTCCTATGTCTCAGAAACCTGTAGTCCTGTGTCTCAGAAAGCTGTAGTCTTGTGTCTCAGAAAGCTGTAGTCTTGTGTCTCAGAAAGCTGTAGTCTTGTGTCTCAGAAAGCTGTAGTCTTGTGTCTCAGAAAGCTGTAGTCTTGTGTCTCAGAAAGCTGTAGTCTTGTGTCTCAGAAAGCTATAGTCCTATGTCTCAGAAAGCTGTAGTCTTGTGTCTCAGAAAGCTGTAGTCTTGTGTCTCAGAATGCTGTAGTCTTGTGTCTCAGAAAGCTGTAGTCCTATGTCTCAGAAAGCTGTAGTCCTATGTCTCAGAAAGCTGTAGTCCTATGTCTCAGAAAGCTGTAGTCTTGTGTCTCAGAAAGCTGTAGTCTTGTGTCTCAGAAAGCTGTAGTCCTGTGTCTCAGAAAGCTGTAGTCCTATGTCTCAGAAAGCTGTAGTCCTATGTCTCAGAAAGCTGTAGTGCTAAGTCTCAGAAAGCTGTAGTGCTATGTCTCAGAAAGCTGTATTCCTATGTCTCAGAAAGCTGTATTCCTATGTCTCAGAAAGCTGTATTCCTATGTCTCAGAAAGCTGTAGTCCTATGTCTCAGAAAGCTGTAGTCCTATGTCTCAGAAAGCTGTAGTGCTATGTCTCAGAAAGCTGTAGTGCTATGTCTCAGAAAGCTGTATTCCTGTCTCAGAAAGCTGCAGACCTATGTCTCAGAATGCTGTAGACCGACAGTCTGTCTCAGAAAGCTGTAGTCCTATGTTTCAGAAAGCTGTAGTCCGACAGTATGTCGGGATGTCCCTGACCATGTTTGGAATATTTATTTCTCGCACGGAAGAGAATAGGTCAACTTTTGTACTAATGGGGGATAGTAGATTGACATAGGCTAGTGCTTTTGCTGTTCGTTCGGCCTACTCATCCTTTTTGCTGACGGAAAATAAATGTGGACAGTTCGTCCAATATCTTCAATATGCGCATCGGAATTGGATAAGGACACACGCAGTTGCGTCCCCGAAGTGTCTGTCTTCACTTGTAGCCTGAGAGAATGACCCGATCAAGTGATGGAGAGCCATGTGAGTGAGAGGTGCTTCGGAGCATGCAGCACTCAGGTAGAAAGGAACAACGGCCACTGGCTGCAAAAGGCATGTTTTTTTAGGGTGCATTATGACTACACAAAGGGTTTGCCGCTGGGAAATTTGAGGCATTATCAAGTGCTTGTCAAATTGTGAATGAGAGACTGATGGAGTGTGTACAATCTGCGCAAAAAATCAAAGCAGAGCTCATGCGTTTCAAGCAACTTTTTTTCAAAATCATCATTAGAGTCGCATTATGCAGCCGTACAAGGTTTTAAAACCAAAACATATAGCCCAACAACTAAAGTTACATGAATAACTCAAAATTAAGCACATAGGAGTACCTGTTTCTTTGTTAACTGCTCAACACAGAATAGCCGCATGTGCGCACTCCCTCAAATCATTTGGAGAAAATGTCCTTTCTATTTCATTCAGCTTTATTCAATTATATTCAAATCAAATCAAATTGTATTTGCCACATGCGCCGAATACAACAGGTGTAGACTTTACAGTGAAATGCTTACTTTCAAGCCCTAACCCTGTTGTATTCGGTGCATGTGACAAATAAAATTTGATTTGATTTGAAAACAATTGAACAAAGCTCATACAATGAGAAAAAGTGGAAACCTGCACACTGCTCTTGCTAGTATCACTGCTCTTTATGAAGCTGGAAGCTGTCCCCCTGTAATAGTGTTTGTCTGTTTTTTTCTGTACAGAGTTGTAAACAGAGCTCCATTTGTAACAAACATGTTTAGTGTTACATTCCATACTGAATTTGAGATTGGGGTCATTGATTAATGTAATTGATTAATGCCATAAAGTCTGACAGCTCTTCTCCCGTTCCTCTCCATATGCAAAAACTGTCGTCAGTACATCGATACCACTTCAGGATTTTATAAAAAAATAGGTTTTCATTTTCATGATAGTACCCCGCCCTCTAGGGGCGCCACCCAGAATCCCACCTGGGCGAGCCTGATGGGCCGGCCAAAGCGTGGGAGCCGGACGAGGCGTGGGAGCCCGACGAGCCGGCTGAGGTGTGGGAGCCCGATGAGCCGGTTAAGGCATGACGTGGGATGGGAGCCTGCCGAACCAAATGAGGGAAGAAAACCTCTCGAGCCAGCTAAGGCATGGAAGCCCGACGAGCCAGCTGAGGCACCCCTGGTTCCTTCGGCAGCGGCACACGAACCCGAAGTCACCAACCCCCGCCAAAAAAGAAAAAAACTCCCTGATGCTTCCAATATTGCTGTCTGCATTCTGTGAGGACCGACGATGGGAGACGAGAAGCAAGTACAGGGAGTGAACATTTAATGAAACAAAGGACATGGAAAAAAACAAGGACAGCGTCTGGACAAGGGGAACAAAACGTCACTAATGCTGACACAGAGATCAAACTGAGGAACAGACAGATATAGAGGGGGCAATCAACAAAGTGAAGGCATCCAGGTGAGTCCAATGAAGCGTGGATGCGCGTAATGATGGTGACAGGTATGCATTGTGATGGGCAGCCTGGCGCCCTCGAGCACCAGAGAGGGTAGCGGGAGCAGGCGTGACAGCAAGAGCAGTGTGCGGGTTTCTTATTTTTTTCTCATCTTATTCAACTGTTACCGTGCACCTGCTATAAAGATAGCTCAGATGTGCGATTGCCTTTTGAATTTATTATCCATACTATAAAATGATGCCACAGAATTCTAACTAAATCTTGTCTGCTAAATATGTGGGACGGTAGCGTCCCACATCGCCAACAGCCAGTGAAATTGCAGGGCGCCAAATTCAAAACAACAGAAATCCCATAATTAAAATTCCTCAAACATACAAGTATTTTACACCATTTTAAAGATAAACTTGTTGTAAATCCGGCCACAGAGTCCGATTTCAAAAAGGCTTTACGACAAAAGCACACCAAACGATTATGTTAGCTCAGTACCTAGTCACAGAAAAACACAGCCATTTTTCCAGCCAAAGAGAGGAGTCACAAAAAGCAGAAATAGAGATAAAATTAATCACTAACCTTTGATGATCTTCATCAGATGACACTCATAGGACTTCATGTTACACAATACATGTATGTTTTGTTCGATAAAGTTCATAATTATATCCAAAAATCTCAGTTTACATTGGTGCGTTATGTTCAGTAGTTCCAAAACATCCGGTGATTTTGCAGAGAGCCACATCAATTTACAGAAATATTCATAATAAACATTGATGAAAGATACAACTGTTATGCATGGAACTTTAGATCCACTTCTCCTTAATGCAACCGCTGTGTCAGATTAAAAAAAAAACAGAAAAAGCACACCATGCAATAATCTGAGTACAGCGCTCAGACAACAAAACAAGCCATACAGATATCCGCCATGTTGTGGAGTCAACAGAAGTCAGAAATAGCATTATAGATATTCACTTACCTTTGATGATCTTCATCAGAATGCACTCCCAGGAATCCAAGTTCCATAATACATGTTTGATTTGTTCAATAAAGTCCATCATTTATGTCCAAATACCTCCTTTTTGTTCGCGCGTTCAGTACACAATCCAAACTCACGAGGCGCGAGCAAGTCCAGGCGAAAGTTCAGATGAGAAGTCCTATTACAGTTTGTAGAAACATGTCAAACAAAGTATAGAATCAATCTTTAGGATGTTTTTATCGTAAATTTCAGTAATGTTTCAACAGGAGAATTCCGTTGTCTGTAGAAATGCGATGGAACGCAGCTAACTCTCACGTTAGCGCGCATGATCAGCTCATGCCACTCTGGCAGAGCCCTGACTCATTCAGCTCTCATTAGCCCCCACTTCAAAGTAGAAGCCTCAAACAACGTTCTAAAGACTGTTGGCATCTAGCGGAAGCCGTAGGAAGTGCAATATGACCCCATAGACACTGTATATTCGATAGGCAATGATTTGAAAAACTATAAACCTCAGATTTCCCACTTCCTGGTTGGGAAATGGCTGCCTAAAAATGATCCCCAATCAGAGACAACAATAAACAGCTGCCTCTGATTGGGAATCATACCAGGCCAACATAGATATATAATTACCTAGATGACCCTCCACCTCTCTTAATTAGGCCCTCACTAACTCCCACTGTCAATGCTTTATACTACTCTTTACCATTCATACCAAGTGGAGCCAAGGTCTTAAAACTTCTTCAGGCTAGTGTCCTTTTTTGGAATTTCTGCCTGCCTGATGTTCCCAAAGTAAACTGCCCATTACTCAGCCCCAGTTGCCAGGATATGCATAGAATTGGTAGCATTGGATAGAAAACACTTTGAAGTTTGTAGAAATGTTAAAATAATGTATGAGACTATAACACAATTGATATGGTAGCCGAAAATCCAAAGAATGACCAACCAGAATCTTTTTTTTGAGATCCCATGCTCTTATAATGGAAGGCATGGGTCCTATGCAATTCCAGCTCCCAGATTGCAAATCCTATGGCTTCCACTAGATGTCAACAGTCTTTGATCAAGGTTTCAGGCTTGTTTCTTCCAAAACAAGGAAGAATTTGGAGTTTTGGTACAAAGAGTCACAGTTAGAAATCAGTCTTTTTGGGATATAAAGAAGGATTTTATCTAACAGAATTACCATTCATGTTGTAGCTGGGACCCTTGGGATTGCAAACAGAGGAAGATTTTCATAAATCAAGTGATTATTTAATCGCTGTTTGTGATTTTATGAAGCCTGTGCTGGTTGAAAAATACGTCGATGTGGGGCGCTGTCCTCAAACAATCGCATGGTATGCTTTCGCTGTAAAGCCTATTGTAAATCGGACAATGCAGTTAGACTAACACGAATTTAAGCTTTTGTTACTGTTCATAAATGTTTAATGTTCTGATTATTTATTTGAATTGCTCGCCCTCCAATTTCACTGGATTTTGTCGACAGGGTAGCCTAGTGTTTAGAGCGGTGGACTAGTAACCGGAAGGTTGCAAGTTCAAACCCCCAAGCTGACAAGGTACTAATCTGTCGTTCTGCCCCTGAACAGGCAGTTAACCCACTGTTCCTAGGCCGTCATTGAAAATAAGAATTTGTTCTTAACTGACTTGCCTGGTTAAATAAAGGTAAAATAAAAAAATAAAAAAAGTTTGGATATCCACCTCGATTCAACTGCTCTCCTATGGTCCAGGAGGCTTTCACCTCCAGACCGGTAATGCGGAGGGAGGTTGTAGGATGGTTTTGAAAGTGTTTTACCAGGTGTGTTTGTAATGTTTTTTTCAATTGTGTAGAGGTTAGGGATAGGGTAGGAGTCAAATTTCCTCCCCATCTCCCCATCCATATCCATTGCTTCTAAATAAAGTGCTATCTGACGTACAGTAAGACAGTGACAGAAGAGTGGAGTACCAATAATATGAGATTAGCCAATAGCCAGCTGTATTACATCACCAACCCTGTCATCTGTCCAAAGGTCTTGTGGTGACATGTTCCGTGATGATGCCAGACCACTCGGCACCATCTTATAATTCTTCAATGTCCAGAAAATCAGGTGGCCTATCATTAAACTCCAGCTGTTGACATAATTTTCTCTCTCTGCCTCTTTTCCCGCTCTTTTTCATGCCTTTGCTCCCGATTGGCAATTTTTCCCTCTCATTATTGTGCTACTCTAATTGCATTAGGGGTGACAAGACAAAGAGGAAATTCATTTGCACGACATATGTTTGAGAGGGAAAGTCATTTCACCGCATCTGCAGGTAATTGAATTGTTATTGTTTGTTGAAAACGGGGCATCTGTGATGGGCTATATATATATATATATACACTTGGTGAATGCATGCATGTGAGAATGCACACACATACACAATCCCGAGGCATCCTCATGGACACACTAATATTGCTATTTAATGACAGCCCCTAACTATATATATATATATATATACTGTATATATATACTGTATATATATACTGTATATAAGTATGCAGTACTACACACAGTAGGACCGAGATTCTCCTTTATCCCACTGAGCTACCAATCTGACTCAGCAGAACCTCCCCCACCACCCCAACCCAACCCTTCCCACCACCCCAACCCAACCCTTCCCACCACCCCAACCCAACCCTTCCCACCACCACAACCCAACCCTTCCCACCACCCCAACCCAACCCTTCCCACCACCCCAACCCTTCCCACCACCCCAACCCAACCCTTCCCACCACCCCAACCCTTCCCACCACCCCAACCCTTCCCACCACCCCAACCCTTTCTTCCCTTCAGACAAATGCATACACTTGGTGAATGCATGCATGTGAGAATGCACACACATACACACTCCCGAGGCATCCTCATGGACACACTAATATTGCTATTTAATGACAGCCCCTAACTAACTGAATAGCTGCATCTGTTTTTGTAGCTTTACCTTTCAACTAAATACATCTATACATGTCACTTTAATTGATCCAGCAACTTGATTTAGGAGCCTATTTCCAATATACCCCTATGGGCCCTTGTCAAAAGTAGTGCACTATAAAGGGATTAGGGTGCCATTTGGGACACACATTTACAGGGAGTTGTTAATAAGTGATAAAGAACCTGGTGGGATAGAATTGCCTCAGAATAGAAGGAGTATTTCCCAGTGGGCATCAAGTATGGTGAGGAGGAGTGTGTGTATGTATTTGTGTGTGTGAGGAGAGCTGTGAGGAGGAGTATGTGTGTTGTTGAGATCAGAGAAGAGCCCTCTTCGTGTCTGCAGTCTCAGTGGAGTCCAGCTTGCCCAGATCACACAGAGCATTCCCCATATAGCTCTTCACCAAGTGGTTAGAGAGAATACATCCTCCAGACCTGAAAGAGAACTGTGCCATATGGCCTTTGGAGATGACAGGATACCCTGATTCAGGGGAGAGGGAAGAGAGGAGGAAGAACTGTGTGTTTGAAAGAAGGGGGACATAGAAAAGGGAAATGCAGCCATTTCAAAGTACATCCCATTATGAGCTTATAATGGTTGCAGCAAGAAGCATAGCTTTTGTTGCACAATGTTTGAATCAATTACTGTTTGTATCAATATTTGTATCTTTACCTGTGACACAAAAGCAGCTATAGGCTGCTACCTATCATTTTCTTTGGTGAAGTAATGGTGTTTTTTTGCATCTTCCATCACCATATCTTTAGACTCAGCCAGACTGTCTGAGACCGGTGTTCCCTGTAGAGCTGTACTCATAGATTTTAGAACCCTCACTTAATTGCACCTCTATTGTTTATTTCTACTTTATTCTACTTTATTTCTATCAATAATTTTTTCTTTGGTGAAGTAATGGTGTTTTTTTTGCAACCTCCATCCCCTTTTCTTTAGACTCTGCCAGACTGTCTGTGACTGCTGTTCCCTGTAGAGCTGTACCCAGAGAGTGGGCAGAGCGGGCCCACCTGTGTGATAGGATGCTGTGTCACTTAGCTACCAAACATCGAAGTAATAGAAAATAGCTTCATATTTAAGCTGAAGGGGTTGATATAAAAAGGCATCTCTCTTGACTGAGACTTATTACCACTCTATTTGTGCAGCTGTCTGGTCGATATTTCTTCTGATAAGAGGCTCCAGTTTGGCTCTGCTGGCTTCTGGCCCTTGTGGTTTTGGCGGGAGAAGAAGGGATGCATTTCACAGGGGGGAGGAGGAGGACGGCCTTGTATGGGCTTGATGAAATGCGGGAAAGAGCATTTGCAGAAGTGAGATAAAGTACTTTTTTTCTCCCTCTCCCATTTTCCCAGGGAGGGAGCTGTGAGAAGGGCATAGAGCAGAGCAGTGATTGGAAGAGAGGGAGAGTGTCTGTGTCACCAATGGCACCCTTTTCCCTTTATAGTGCACTACTTTTGACTAAAGCCCTATTGACCCTGGTCAAAAGTAGTGTACTGTAAAGGGAAAAGGGTGCCATTTGTGATGCACTGCACAGAGAGAGACGAAAGCCAGTGGAAAGCCAGTGGAGAAGTCAGTGGAGGAGTCAGTGTAGGATGAAGAGCATGTGATTGGTGTCCCATTCACCTTCCCTATACAGATGCCAACTGTACAGGGGAGACGATGGGCCCCAGGAGATCAGCTCAGGTTAGATTTAAGATGACAGCCAATGAAATGGGGTGGTGCATGGAGAGACGTCTAACCAAGAGAGGCACATGCAGCGGTGTGTGTGTGTGTGTGTGTGTGTGTGTGTGTGGCTCTCTTGGTGTCAAAGTAGACAGCTGATTGCCTACTGTGCAGAGAGAAAACACTAGACATCACACGTCTGTTGGGCGTGAAGGGAACCACTGCATCGAACGATTCGTCAAACGAACGAGAGGCGCTCGATGGAAAACCATGTTTGTCAAATAATAGGGATCACACCATTTGGAGGTGTGGAATTGGTTTTCTGATGTGTTTGTTAGTGTCCATCAACACTATTCAAGTCATATAGCAGGATTTAATGAGGGCCAAGTCCATTGGAATACAGATTCCTGAAGCTCTTGCCAAGTGATAATTGATGGTCTGGGCTCTCAGGATTCACAACAGGATTGGCAAAGGTCCCATCCCAAATTGCACCCTATTCCCTACATAGTGCACTACCTTTGTCCAGAGCCCTATGCGCCCTGGTCAAAGTAGTGCACTGTATAAGGAATAGGGTGCCAATTGGGATGCATCCCATGGCTCTCTAAAGCACTGGCATGTCATTACCCCAGCTCTGCTGTCCAATACGGTAAGACTTCAACCAGCTGTCTAGTGCTCCAGACCCATTTTAATTTAATCAAATAATTGCAAGAGATTTTCTTGAGAAATGTGTGTACCTATAGTCCCAGCTAGGGTGACCACATTTCAGATTCCAAAATGCGGGTGATTTTGCGGGACAGTGTAGCCTACATGAATACAAAATCTTTGCAGCATCGCAACAAAAAAAATATTCTAGGGGTGGATAAGCTTTAATATTGCAGATAGATGGTTGCTTCCATCAATGTAATTGTCTGCATCATTTCCAATCCCCCATATATTTTTTGGGTAAATATTCACTAGTGTACAAGATTTTAGGATCTCTTAGAAAAAGCAAATTTCTTGTCCATTAAAATAACATAAAATTGATCAGAAATACAGTGTAGACGTTGTTAATGTTGTAAATGACTATTGTAGCTGGAAACGGCAGATTTTATTAATGGAATATCTACATAGGCATACAGAAGCACACTATCAGAAACCATCACTTCTGTGGTCCAATGGCACGTTGTGTTAGCTAATCCAAGTTTATCATTTTTAAAGGCTAATTGATCATTAGAAAACCTTTTAGCAATTATGTTAGCACATCTGAAACTGGGCTTCTTTAGACTAGTTGAGTTTTTGGAGCATCAGCATTTGTGTGTTTGATTACAGGCTCAAAATGGCCAGAAACAAAGGACTTTCTTCTGAAACACGTCAGTCTATACTTGTTATGTGAAATTAAGTCTATTCCATGCAAGAAATTGCCAAGAAACGGAAGATTTCGTACAATGCTGTGTACTACTCCCTTCACAGAACAGCGCAAACTGGCACTAACCAGAATAGAAAGAGGAGTGGGAGGCCCCGGTGCACAACTGAGCAAGAGGACAAGTACGTTAGAGTGCCTAGTTTGAGAAACAGACGCCTCACAAGTCCTCAACTGGCAGCTTCATTAAATAGTACCCACAAAACACCAGTCTCAACATCAACAGTGAAGCAGCGATGCCGGGCTTTCTAGGCAGAGTTCCGCCGTCCAGTGTCTGTGTTCTTTAAAAAAAAATCTTTTCTTTTTAATTTTTTTTTTTATTGGCCAGTCTGAGATATGGCTTTTTCTTTTGCGTGAGCATTAGTGAAGATGGGCACTGATGCAGGGCGATTTGGCACAGGACAGTCAAGTTCTTCCACCGATCTTTACCAGCCATTTCTGTATGGACCTTGCTTTGCGCATGGGGTCATTGTCATTGTCATGCTGAAACCGGAAAGGGTCCACAAATTCGGAAGCACAGAATCATCTAGAATGTCATTGTATACTGTATAGCATTAAGATTTCCCTTCAATGGAACTAAGGGGCCTAGCCCAAACCATGACAAACAGCCCCAGACCATTATTCCTCCACCACCAAACTTTACAGTTGGCACTATGCATTGGGGCAGGTAGTGTTCTCCTGGCATCAGCCAAACCCAGATTCATCTGTAGGTCTGCCAGATGGTGTTATTCATCACTCTAGAAAACGTGTTTCTGTTGCTCCAGAGTCCAATGGCGGTGAGCTTTACACCACTCCAGCCAGTGCTTGGCATTGCGCATGGTGATCTTAGGCTTGTGCTTGGCTGCACGGCCATGGAAGCCCATTTCATCAAGCTCCCGATGAACAGTTACTGTGCTGATGTTTCTTCCAGAGGCAGCTTGGAACTCTGTAGTGAGTTTTGCAACCAAGAACAGACAATTTATACTCACTATGCGCTTCAGCACTCGGCAGTCCCGTTCTGTGTGCTTGTGTGGCCTATTACCTTGCGCCTGAGCCATTGTTGCTCCTAGACCTTTCCACTTCACAATAACAGCACCTACAGTTGCCCGGAAAGCTCTCGCAGGGCTAAAATCTGACGAATTGACTTATTGAAAAGGTGACATCCTATGACAGTGCCATGTTGAATGTCACTGAGCACTTCAGTAAGACCATTCGGCTGCCAATGTTTGTCTATGGAGATTGCATGGCTGTGTGAACACATTTTTTATACCTGTCAGCAACGTGTGTGTGGCTGAAACAGCCAAATCTACTAATTTAAAGAGTTGTCCACATACTTTTGGATATATAGTCTATTTAGTCGTATCCATGTTTTTATCCGAAAGCTGCTTTATCTGTGTATGGGCCGGCGTTCTTGCTTCCCAGTCTGTCCTGGTTTTAATGTCGAGACGGTCTACCATCCTGGGAAACACCGGAGACGGTCTACCATCCTGGACAACACCGGAGACGGTCTACCATCCTGGACAACACCGGAGACGGTCTACCATCCTGGACAACACCGGAGACGGTCTACCATCCTGGACAACACCGGAGACGGGCTACCATCCTGGACAACACCGGAGACGGTCTACCATCCTGGACAACACCGGAGACGGTCTACCATCCTGGACAACACCGGAGACGGTCTACCATCCTGGACAACACCGGAGACGGTCTCCATCCTGGACAACAACGGAGACGGTCTTCCATCCTGGACAACAACGGAGACGGTCTTCCATCCTGGACAACACGGAGACGGTCTTCCATCCTGGACAACACCGGAGACGGTCTGCCATCCTGGACAACACCGGAGACGGTCTGCCATCCTGGACAACACCGGAGATGGTCTGCCATCCTGGACAACACCGGAGACGGTCTGCCATCCTGGACAACACCGGAGACGGTCTACCACCTGGACAACACCGGAGACGATCTACCATCTTGGACAACACCGGAGACGGTCTACGATCTTAGATAACACCAGAGACATTTCTTGAACAACACTGCTCCTGCCATGCATGCAAAGTAGTGAATGGGAAATGAAGCTTCCTGAAACATTGAGGTTTTCCAGCCAATTGTGTCGAAAATAGGTTCATTACTCAAGGCTTTGATCAACACAGTGTACACTAGTGGTACCTGCTGGTCAAAATAGTTTAGAGCAGCCAAATAATTATAGATGATGTCCCACACCCCTTAGCGCTACGTGACCAATTTGTCTTCTACCAAACCAATCAGATGGTTGTTCGATGAAACAAAGCTTTGAACGTCATTGATCACGTACTCCTAATAAAGTGACACAGACATTTTTACACATGCCTTAGAGTTCCGGTATTAAACGTAACATCACTAATGCAAAGCTAGCTAGTATCCTCTTTGATAACTGGTGTAGCTAGCTCATCAAAATGTATTTACTTATTATTAAAGCCTTGAATCTCATATGGACCTCACTGTCACCACTGGTCATCTAGCTAGCCATGTAGCCAGCAGGGTTCTAGGGCACAACACAACCTATTCCCCCTCTGGAGACTAAAAATATTTGACATGGGTCCTCAGATCCTCAAAAGGTTCTACAGCTGCACCATCGAGAGCATTCTGACTGGTTGCATCACTGCCTGGTATGGATACTGCTCGGCCTCCGACCGCAAGGCACTACAGAGGGTAGTGAGAATGGCCCAGTACATCACTGGAGCCAAGTTTCCTGCCATCCAGGACCTCTATACCAGGCGGTGTCAGAGGAAGAAAATCTCCAGCCACCCTAGTCATAGACTCTTCTCTCTGCTACTGAACGGCGAACGAACCGGAGCACCAAGTATAGGTCCAAGAGGCTTCTAAACAGCTTCTACCCCCAAGCCATAAGACTCCTGAACATCTAGTAAAATGGCTACCCAGACTATTTGCATTGAATAGGATGCCTCTCCACACCACTGCCACTCTCTGTTGTCATCTATGCATAGTCACTTTAATAACTCTACCTACATGTACATACCTCCTCAACTAACCGGTGCACCCGCACACTGACTCTGTACTGGCACCCCCCCTGTATATATTGTTATTTTTTACTGCTGCTCTTTAATTACTTGTTACTTTTATCTCTTAATCTTATCCATATTTTTTTAAACTGCACTGTCGGTTAGGGGCTCGTAAGTAAGCATTTCACTGTAAGGTAATGTAATACCTGTTGTATTCGGCGCATGTGACTAATGCAATTTGATTTAATTTTAATGACGATACACCATAGTTGTGGGTCTGCAAAATCAAGCAAATGGTACTGAACTCATGACAAAATCATCTTTTGACATTCTAGCGGCTATTGTTGTTTGGTTGTTTGCTTAGTGACGTTGAGAATATCATCTTTTAGGATCTGATTTAATTAGCTATGCATCTGATCAGGTTTCAGCATGAGAAAATGAGAGAAGTCCCAAATTCCCACAAGATACTGCGAGAATTTACAGACACAGAGCCTCAGAAATAAAAGATCCGTTCACACATTAGGAGCCACTCCCTTTTTATTTTTTTTTAAATTAGTGGTGTTTGAATTTGTTGATAAAGTGCGGAAATTATTGTTTGGTTGCGAGAAAAAGGTCCAAAATGCGGGACTGTCCCGCGTAATCCGGGACATGTGGTCACTCTAATCACAGCAAGAAATGAAATAGCTTTCTGAAATTAACCTTGAACCATTTTATTTCCCCCCACATGAGAAAGTAATTAGGTGTCCATGTGAGAAAGAGTCTGACTATACTTTTAGGGGGAGGGAATGAATGGTACAGGCAGTGGTAGCATCTCAAATGGCACCCTATTCCCTATATACTGCACTACTTTTGACCCACACTACTTTTGACCAGGGCCCGCACAGTGCACTATATTGGGAATAGAATGCCATTTGAGACACAACCAGGGAACTGAGGAGGCCGAGGCCTGCACTCGTTAACCGTAAGCCCTTTCAGACAGACATTAAGAGCCAGAGCTTGCCACTGTTTTCTTATCCCTGCTTTGTGCTCAGTTTAATGGGGATTAATTGTGTGGAGATAACAAGAAGGATCAGTTATTAGGGAAAATGTCCTTTACAGTTCAGATGAGAACCCATTGATGTAAGTCTGCATGTGGGTAGACAATTGGACGATTTATTCAGACAAGTCCCCATTGTGAGCAATCAGGTTTTTAGATAAGTGTAGTTGTAGTGTGTGTGTGCATGTGTGTGCGTATGTGTGTGTGTGTGTGTGTGTGTGTGTGTGTGTGTGTGTGTGTGTGTGTGTGTGTGCTCCCTCTGCATAAAGCGTAGCAGGTCATTCGTTATGCCCCAGGTTGAAAATGGAGAGATGAGTTAAAGGAGTGATCATTAAAACCCTGATTTTTGTCTTTCTTCCTCTTTCTTCCATTACTCTTTGTCTCTTTCTTCCTCTCTTTCTTCCCTTGCTCTTCATACCTCAGAGGATTCACAGGGATCTCAATTAAAACCAAATAAGGTCCATTATTTGGAGTGAGTGAGTGGGAGAGGAGAAGAGGGCTGAGCAGAGGTGATGGTAAGAGGACTAAAGGAGGTGTTGTTAGCTGGGGTTGTAGACAGGCTGTCTTGAATGCACCCTCTTCCCTATACAGGGCCAATACGGCTGGTCAAAATGAGTGTACTACATAGGGAATAGGGTAACATTTAGGATACAGCCAACCTGTGTACTTTACTCTAGCTGGTGGCGGAAATAAAAAGAGACCCTCTGAGATGTGTGAAGGGAAAGAGCCAGGACTATTACAGTGATGAGCTGCTCATTAAATGTTTATTTACCTGCCTCTGTCTCATCACGCCTCTTGTAATGATGACAGGAGGGGAAGAGAGGGAACCGGGAGTCTGGCAGACAGTCATGTTGGAGCTAAACAGACAGGCCTAGCAGGCCTCTGGTTATAAACTGGAGAAGCTCAGGGGGCTGTCCCTCTGTGTGACCCTCTGTGTGTCTCTCTGTGTGTATCTCAGGGAAAGGTATCCAGGCACGACCACAGTCTCAGGGAAAGGTGTCCAGGCACGACCACATAGTCTCAGGGAAAGGTGTCCAGGCACGACCACATAGTCTGAGGGAAAGGTGTAGAGTTACTACCACATAGTCTCAGGGAAAGGTGTCCAGGCACGACCACATAGTCTCAGGGAAAGGTGTAGAGTTACTACCACATAGTCTCAGGGAAAGGTGTCCAGACACGAACACATAGTCTCATGGAAAGGTATCCAGGCGCGACCACATAGTCTCAGGGAAAGGTGTCCAGGCACTACCACATAGTCTCAGGGAAAGGTGTCCAGGCACGACCACATAGTCTCAGGGAAAGGTGTCCAGGCACGACCACATAGTCTCAGGGAAAGGTGTCCAGGCACGACCACATAGTCTCCGGGAAAGGTGTCCAGGCACGACCACATAGTCTCAGGGAAAGGTATCCAGGCACGACCACATAGTCTCATGGAAAGGTATCCAGGCACGACCACATAGTCTCAGGGAAAGGTGTAGAGTTACTACCACATAGTCTCAGGGAAAGGTGTCCAGACACAAACACATAGTCTCATGGAAAGGTATCCAGGCGCGACCACATAGTCTCAGGGAAAGGTGTCCAGGCACTACCACATAGTCTCAGGGAAAGGTGTCCAGGCACGACCACATAGTCTCAGGGAAAGGTGTCCAGGCACGACCACGTAGTCTCATGGAAAGGTATCCAGGCACGACCACATAGTCTCAGGGAAAGGTGTAGAGTTACTACCACATAGTCTCAGGGAAAGGTGTCCAGACACAAACACATAGTCTCATGGAAAGGTATCCAGGCGCGACCACATAGTCTCAGGGAAAGGTGTCCAGGCACTACCACATAGTCTCAGGGAAAGGTGTCCAGGCACGACCACATAGTCTCAGGGAAAGGTGTCCAGGCACGACCACATAGTCTCATGGAAAGGTATCCAGGCACGACCACATAGTCTCAGGGAAAGGTGTCCAGGCACGACCACGTAGTCTCATGGAAAGGTATCCAGGCACGACCACATAGTCTCAGGGAAAGGTGTCCAGGCACGACCACATAGTCTGAGGGAAAGGTGTCCAGGCACGACCACAGTCTCAGGGAAAGGTGTAGAGTTACTACCACATGTATCAGGGAAAGGTGTCCAGGCACCACCACATAGTCTCAGGGAAAGGTGTCCAGGCACTACCACATAGTCTCAGGGAAAGGTGTCCAGGCACCCCCACATAGTCTCAGGGAAAGGTGTCCAGACACGAACACATAGTCTCAGGGAAAGGTGTAGAGTTACTACCACATAGTATCAGGGAAAGGTGTAGAGTTACTACCACATGTATCAGGGAAAGGTGTAGAGTTACTACCACATAGTCTCAGGGAAAGGTGTCCAGGCACTACCACATAGTCTCAGGGAAAGGTGTCCAGGCACTACCACATAGTCTCAGGGAAAGGTGTCCAGGCACCACCACATAGTCTCAGGGAAAGGTGTCCAGGCACTACCACAGTCTCAGGGAAAGGTGTAGAGTTACTACCACATAGTATCAGGGAATGGTGTCCAGGCACCACCACATAGTCTCAGTGAAAGGTGTCCAGGCTCTACAGGTGTACTGACACTTTTAAAGTGAATTACTTCTTGGTTTTACAATACCACTGGAGGTGGTGGAAGAAGAGTTCTGTAAGAAAATGTTCCACAAGTTTGGAAAGTAATTATTTGTTAGTGTTAAATTCTCCAGTGTTAAATTAACACTGAATGTGTGGACCCCTATAGATACTGGAATAGTGTTAAATTAAAATACTGCTTGGAGTAAAACCTTATATCCCAGAGTGCCTTGCCTTTTGAGTGAATTGTAGAGTTTACCGCCCATGACTGTATTTGTTGGTGAGAGACATCATTGTTGCATTCATCCATTTTTAGTCCTATGGTCTTCACCATGTGAAATACTGAGTAAATATGTTACTACAATTAAATAGTTTAATACAATAGGTATCTCATAAGGCCTTATTTTGAGGTCCTCCAATCTAAACATAACAATGAACTCTGTCAGTGTTGAACCAAAACCACGCCCATCATTATCATATTTCCCAGCATGCTGTATTGCAGGTTGACTTGAAGAATAGTTTGTTTTAATATCTATGTTTTTGTATTACATTGACTGATTAATTCAACTTATGCTCCTCAAATATAAATTACATACATTCTTTAAACTAATCCAATATCCTACTTGGATTTGTTGCACCCATTACTGAAATGGTTGTTCCAGTTTAGATGGTTTAGGTAGTCACTTATTTCAGTTTCCTGAGGAGTCCTATTGCTTAGTAGGAATTGAAAAAAATGAAAGATAATGCGGGTGATGAAGTGGATTTTGAATACATTAGCGGTAGAATCAAGGAGAATTTGAGTATTGTCCAAAAGAATTGAGAACGGAGCAAAGTTGTGGCCAAAAGTTTTGAGAATGACACAAATATTAATTTTCAGTCTGCTGCCTCAGTTTGTATGATGGCAATTTGGATATACTCCAGAATGTTATGAAGAGTGATCAGATGAATTGCAATTAATTGCAAAGTCCCTCTTTGCCATGCAAATGAACTGAATCCCCCCCAAAACATTTCCACTGCATTTCAGCCCTGCCACAAAAGGACCAGCTAACATCATGTCAGTGATTCTTTCGATAACACAGGTGTGAGTGTTGACAGCAGGCAGGTGTGAGTGCATCTGCACGTACAGTGAGGCAAACACTTTTGGAGGATGGCCTGGTGTCAAGAAGGGCAGCAAAGACGCCACTTCTCTCCAGGAAAAACATCATTGACCGACTGATATTCTGCAAAAGGTACAGGGATTGGACTGCTGAGGACTGGGGTAATGTCATTTTCTCTGATGAATCCCCTTTCCGATTGTTTGGGGCATTTAGAAAAAAGCTTGTCCGGAGAAGACAAGGTGAGCGCTACCATCAGTCCTGTGTCATGCCAACAGTAAAGCATCCTGAGACCATTCATGTGTGGGGTTGCTTCTCAGCCAAGGGAGTGGGCTCACTCACAATTCTGCCTAAGAACACAGCCATGAATAAAGAATGGTACCAACACATCCTCCGAGAGCAACTTCTCCCAACCATCCAGGAACAGTTTGGTGACGAACAATGCCTTTTCCAGCATGATGGAGCACCTTGCCATAAGGCAAAAGTGATAACTAAGTAGCTCGGGGAACAAAACATCAATATTTTGGGTCCATGGCCAGGAAACTCCCCAGATCTTAATCCCAATTGAGAACTTGTGGTCAATCCTCAAGAGGTGGGACGACAAACAAAACCCCACAAATTCTGACAAACTCCAAGCATTGATTATGCAAGAATGGGCTGCCATCAGTCAGGATGTGGCCCAGAAGTTAATTGACAGCATGCCAGGGCGGCTTGCAGAGGTCTTGAAAAAGAAGGGTCAACACTGCAAATATGGACTCTTTGCATCAACTTCATATAATTGTCAATAAAAGCCTTTGGCACTTATGAAATGCTTGTAATTATACTTCAGTATTCCATAGTAACATCTGACAAAACATATCTAAAGACACTGAAGCAGCAAACTTTGTGGAAATGAATATTTGTGTCAACTTTTGTCCACGACTGTACAGTGATGAGTATGATCCTTCATATCTAGCAGGGGTAGGTTTTTTAAATGAGGAGCAGCTGAGCAGAGTTCCATATTATGTGCAATAAAGGTGATGAATATGTGACATGTTGCAAGTATGGTGGGAATCATGAAGCCACGCCTCACAGGGGTGAAAGAGGATGAGTTGGCCAAAGTCAGGGTAGTAAAGAGCATATCATATGCAGCAGCTGTGAAAAGGGTTGAGGGTTTGAATGGTGCATCTGAAGAGTCCATTGTGGTAGATAGGCCTACACTGCAGGCTGCAGGGGTTGCTGTTCACCAGCAGGATCCTGATATTTTAAAGGTTAAGAAGGTGGACTTTGTGGCCTTTATAGCTATGGTAATTAATGGCACTGCCAAGGTAGAGAGAAGGTCCAGAAAGATAGAAATCTTAGTGGACGCGGCAAAGCGGTTCCTGGGGTTAAGAGATTTCTCAGCAAAGGAGTTACATGGAATATTGGCACAAGAAGTCCCGCCCTCTCAAGTCCTAGAGCCTGAGAAGGGAGATATGGAGAATTATAAGGAGGAAGAAGTGGGAGTTTTGTTTGTTTTGGCAATGTACTATTTTTATTGGGGTGGATTAAGTTAGTTTCACTATTATGTCCGGATTTATGTTTTATTTTAGAATTCTTTTTTGGTTTGAGCCCGTCCAGTTGGTGGCGGCAATACACCTTTTTGGGTTGTAGTCCGCCATAAAACCCACAGAAGAAGAACAATTTCAGTCTTCTCAACCCTGGCATTTTGAAGGCAGGTTGCGGGCGATCAAAAAATTCTGAAGTTTGGATATCCCCACCGTGGCTGAATTTCAATAGGAATTATAAATCCCTTTGCAAATCAGCATAATGTGACAGGTTGTGTGAATAATCCAACATGTTGGGTTGTTCGGATTAACCAAACATGAGTTAAGTTAACCAAACATGAGTTAAGTTAACCATCAATTGTTTTTTATTCACTTTCATGCTGGGTTGACCAAGCAGGTGGGGCTTTTTTAATACATTATTTTCAGGAGGCGTGGCTTTTATATAGTTATATTTGGCCACCTGTGAAAGTAAATAACAATGCTGTTTGTCCTCAGTCAGCTTCATCCATAAGTGCATCGATGACATTGTCCCCACAGTGGCTGTACATACATATCCCAACCAGAAGCCATGGATTACAGGCAACATCCGCATCGAGCTAAAGGCTAGAGCTGCCGCTTTCAAGGAGTGGGAGACTAATCTGGATGCTTATAAGAAATCCCGCTATGCCCTCAGATGAACCATCAAACAAGCAAAGCGTCAATACAGGATTAAGATTGAATCCTACTACACCAGATCTGACGCAGATCAGATGTGGCAGGGATTGAAAACTATTATGGACTACAAAGGGAAACCCAGACGCGAGCTGCCCAGTGACGCGAGCCTACCAGATGAGCTAAATGACTTTTATGCTCGCTTCGAGGCAAGTAACATGAAGCATGCACAAGAGCACCAGCTGTCCTGGATGACTGTGAGATAACACTCTCGGTAGCCAATGTGAGCAAGACCTTTAAACAGGTTAACATTCACAAAGCCGCTGGGACAGACGGATTTCCAGGACATGTACTCAAAGCGTGCGTGGACCAACTGTCAAGTGTCTTCACAGAGATTGTCAATCTCCCTGACCTAGTCTGTAATCCCTACATGTTTCAAGCAGACCACCATAGTCCCTGTGCCCAAGGAAGCGAAGGTAACCTGCCTAAATGATTACCGCCCCGTGGCACTCACGTCAGTAGCCATGAAGTGCTTTGAAAGGCTGGTCATGGCTCACATCAACAGCATCCTTGTGGACACCCTAGATCCACTCTAATTTGCATACCGCCCCAACAGATCCATAGATGACACAATCTTAATCACACTCCACACAGCCCTTCTCACCTGGACAGAAGGAACACCTATGTGAGAATGCTGTTCATCAACTACAGCCCAGGGTTCAACACCCTTAGTGTCCACGAAGCTCATCATTAAGCTAAGGACTCTGGGACTAAACACCTCCCTCTCGACTGAAAAGATTTGGCATGGGCCCCCAGATCCTCAAAAGGTTCTAAAGCTGCACCATCGAGAGCATCCTGACCGTTTGCATCACTGCCTGGTTTGGCAACTGCTCGGCATCTGACCAACTGGAATCCATTCACTTCCGGCGCCGACAGAGATGGCCGCCTCGCTTCGCGTTCCTAGGAAACTATGCAGTGTTTTGTTTTTTTACGTGTTATTTCTTACATTAGTACCCCAGGTCGAGAAGAACTACTGAATATAAGATCAGCGTCAACTCACCATCAGTACGACCAAGAATATGTTTTTCGCGACGCGGATCCTGTGTTCTGCCTTTCAACCGGGACAACGGAATGGATCCTATGCGGCGACCCAAAAAAACGACTCCGAAAAAGAGGGAAACGAGGCGGTCTTCTGGTCAGACTCCGGAGAGGGGCACATCGTGCACCACTCCCTAGCATTCTTCTCGCCAATGTCCAGTCTCTTGACAACAAGGTTGATGAAATCCGAGCAAGGGTAGCATTCCAGAGGAACATCAGAGACTGTAACGTTCTTTGCTTCAGGGAAACATGGCTCAATGGAGAGACGCTATCCGAGGCGGTGCAGCCAGCGGGTTTCTCCACGCATCGCGCCGACAGAAACAAACATCTTTCTGGTAAGAAGTGGGGCGAGGGCGTATGCCTTATGGCTAACGAGACATGGTGTGATGAAAGAAACATACAGGAACTCAAATCCTTCTGTTCACCTGATTTAGAATTCCTCACAATCAAATGTAGACCGCATTATCTACCAAGAGAATTCTCTTCGATTATAATCACAGCCATATATATCCCCCCCCCCAAGCAGACACATCGATGGCTCTGAACGAATTTATTTGACTCTTTGCAAACTGGAATCCATTTATCCGGAGGCTGCATTCATTGTAGCTGGTGATTTTAACAAGGCTAATCTGAAAACAAGACTCCCTAAATTTTATCAGCATATCGATTGCGCAACCAGGGGTGGAAAAACCTTGGATCATTGTTACTCTAACTTCCGCGACGCATATAAGGCCCTGCCCCGCCCTCCTTTCGGAAAAGCTGACCACGACTCCATTTTGTTGATCCCTGCCAACAGACAGAAACTAAAACAAGAGGCTCCCACGCTGAGGTCTGTCCAACGCTGGTCCGACCAAGCTGACTCCACACTCCAAGACTGCTTCCATCACGTGGACTGGGATATGTTTCGTATTGCGTCAGATAACAATATTGACGAATACGCTGATTCGGTGTGCGAGTTCATTAGAACGTGCGTTGAAGATGTCGTTCCCATAGCAACGATTAAAACATTCCCTAACCAGAAACCGTGGATTGATGGCAGCATTCGCGTGAAACTGAACCACTGCTTTTAATCAGGGCAAGGTGACTGGTAACATGACCGAACACAAACAGTGCAGCTATTCCCTCCGCAAGGCTATCAAACAAGCTAAGCGTCAGTACAGAGACAAAGTAGAATCTCAATTCAACGGCTCAGACACAAGAGGCATGTGGCAGGGTCTACAGTCAATCACGGACTACAAGAAGAAATCCAGCCCAGTCACGGACCAGGATGTCTTGCTCCCAGGCAGACTAAATAACTTTTTTGCCCGCTTTGAGGACAATACAGTGCCACTGACACGGCCTGCAACGAAAACATGCAGACTCTCCTTCACTGCAGCCGAGGTGAGTAAGACATTTAAACGTGTTAACCCTCGCAAGGCTGCAGGCCGGCATCCCCAGCCGCGCCCTCAGAGCATACGCAGACCAGCTGGCCGGTGTGTTTACGGACATATTCAATCAATCCCTATACCAGTCTGCTGTTCCCACATGCTTCAAGAGGGCCACCATTGTTCCTGTTCCCAAGAAAGCTAAGGTAACTGAGCTAAACGACTACCGCCCGTAGCACTCACTTCCGTCATCATGAAGTGCTTTGAGAGACTAGTCAAGGACCATATCACCTCCACCCTACCTGACACCCTAGACCCACTCCAATTTGCTTACCGCCCAAATAGGTCCACAGACGATGCAATCTCAACCACACTGCCCTAACCCATCTGGACAAGAGGAATACCTATGTGAGAATGCTGTTCATCGACTACAGCTCGGCATTCAACACCATAGTACCCTCCAAGCTCGTCATCAAGCTTGAGACCCTGGGTCTCGACCCCGCCCTGTGCAACTGGGTACTGGACTTCCTGACGAGCCGCCCCCCAGGTGGTGAGGGTAGGCAACAACATCTCCACCCCGCTGATCCTCAACACTGGGGCCCCACAAGGGTGCGTTCTGAGCCCTCTCCTGTACTCCCTGTTCACCCACGACCGCGTGGCCACCCACGCCTCCAACTCAATCATCAAGTTTGCGGACGACACAACAGTGGTAGGCTTGATTACCAACAACGACGAGACGGCCTACAGGGAGGAGGTGAGGGCCCTCGGAGTGTGGTGTCAGGAAAATAACCTCACACTCAACGTCAACAAAACTAAGGAGATGATTGTGGACTTCAGGAAACAGCAGAGGGAACACCCCCCTATCCACATCGATGGAACAGTAGTGGAGAGGGTAGCAAGTTTTAAGTTCCTCGGCATACACATCACAGACAAACTGAATTGGTCCACTCACAAAGACAGCATCGTGAAGAAGGCGCAGCAGCGCCTCTTCAACTTCAGGAGGCTGAAGAAATTTGGCTTGTCACCAAAAGCACTCACAAACTTCTACAGATGCACAATCAAGAGCATCCTGGCGGGCTGTATCACCGCCTGGTACGGCAACTGCTCCGCGCACAACCGTAAGGCTCTCCAGAGGGTAGTGGGGTCTGCACAACGCATCACCGGGGGCAAACTACCTGCCCTCCAGGACACCTACACCACCCGATGTTACAGGAAGGCCATAAAGATCATCAAGGACATCAACCACCCGAGCCACTGCCTGTTCACCCCGCTATCATCCAGAAGGCGAGGTCAGTACAGGTGCATCAAAGCTGGGACCGAGAGACTGAAAAACAGCTTCTATCTCAAGGCCATCAGACTGTTAAACAGCCACCACTAACATTGAGTGGCTGCTGCCAACACACTGACACTGACACTGACTCAACTCCAGCCACTTTAATAATGGGAATTTATGGGAAATGATGTAAATATATCACTAGCGACTTTAAACAATGCTACCTTATATAATGTTACTTACCCTACATTATTCATCTCATATGCATACGTATATACTGTACTCTATATCATCGACTGCATCCTTATGTAATACATGTATCACTAGCCACTTTAACTATGCCACTTTGTTTACATACTCATCTCATATGTATATACTGTACTCGATATCAGCTACTGTATCTTGCCTATGCTGCTCTGTACCATCACTCATTCATATATCCTTATGTACATATTCTTTATCCCCTTACACTGTGTATAAGACAGTAGTTTTGGAATTGTTAGTTAGATTACTTGTTGGTTATTACTGCATTGTCGGAACTAGAAGCACAAGCATTTCGCTACACTCGCATTAACATCTGCTAACCATGTGTATGTGACAAATACAATTTGATTTATTTTGACTTGATTTAAGGTGCTACAGAGGGTAGTGCGAACGGCCCAGTGAATCACTGGGGCCAAGCTTCCTGCAATTCAGGATCTCTATAATAGGCGATGTCAGTGGAAAGCCCATAACATTGTCAGAGACTCCAGTCACACACGTTATAGACTGTTTTCTCTGCTACCGCACAGCAAGCGGTACCGGAGCGCCATGTCTAGGACCAAAAGGCTCCTCAACAGCTTCTACCCCCAAGCCATTAGACTGCTGAACAATTCATAAAAATTTCCACAGGACAATTTACGTTGACATCCTCCTTGTACACTGCTACTACTAGCTGTTTGTTTGTTACCTATGCATAGTCACTTCGCCCCCACCTACATGTACAGATTACCTCAACTAGCCTGTACCCCTGCACACTGACTCGGTACCGGTGCCCCCTGTATATAGCGTCGTTATTGTTATTCTTATTGATGTCACGCCCTGGCCTTAGTATTTTGTGCTTTCTTTATTATCTTGGTCAGGCCAGGGTGTGACATGGGTATTTATGTGGTGTGTTGTGTCTGAGTGTTTTTGTTTTGGGATTATGGGTTATGGGATTGTTGTTTAGTATAGTAGTCTATCGTTGCCTGGAGTGGTTCTCAATCAGAGGCAGGTGTTTATCGTTGTCTCTGATTGGGAACCATATTTAGGCAGCCATATTCTTTGAGTGTTTCATGGGTGATTGTTCCTGTCTCTGTGTTTGTTTGCACCAGATAGGGCTGGTTTGGTTTTTCACTGTACGTTTAGTGTTTTGTATTGTTCGTTATTATCTTTATTAAAGATGTATCGAGATAACCACGCTGCGTTTTGGTCCTCCTCTCCTTCGACAGAAGAAAACCTTAACAGAATCACCCACCACAACAGGACCAAGCGGCGTGGTGACAGGCAGCGACAGCAGGAGCTGTGCAAAGAGGAATGGAGATGGGAGGACAAATTGGACGGTAAAGGACCCTGGGCTCAGCCAGGAGAATATCACCGCCCCAAAGAAGAGCTGGAGGCAGCGAAAGCGAAGAGGCACTGGTATGAGGAGAAAGCACGGCGGTGCGGATGGAAGCCAGAGAGTTTACCGTGAAATGCTTACTTACAAGCCCTTAACCAACAGTGCAGTTGAAGAAGAAGAAAATATTTACCAAGTAGGCTAAAATAAAAGCAATAATAAAAAGTAACACAATTGTTAAGGTTTTCTACAAAAAAAAACAGACACAACACACCACATAAATACCCATGTCACACTCTGGCCTGACCAAGATAATAAAGAAAACACAAAATACTAAGGCCAGGGCGTGACAGTACCCCACTCAAGGAGAGTGTGGCAGAGTCAGGAGTCAGACTTGAGCCAACTCCCCCTGTTTATCGTAAGGTGCCAACGAGGAAACCAGAACCAGAGCCGGTGTTGGAGGTGAGCGAAGCAGAGACTGTGAAGGAGTTAATGGGGAAATTGGAGGAGAGAGTTATGAGGGAGTTGCTGTGTTGGTGCATGAGGCACGGAATTCGCCCGACGGAGCGTGTCGGGGATTTGATGGCACCTGCGTCAGCTCTCCATACTCGTCCTGAGGTGCGTGCTAGTCGGCTGGTGAAGATTGTGCCAGCCTCACGCACCAGGCCTCCTGTGCACCTCCCTAACCTTGCATGTCCTGTGCCAGCTCAGCGCTACAGTGCGCCTAGCAGTGCTAACAGTGGCAGGCGTGGTACTGGTCAGGCACCGTGTTATGCGGTGGAACGCACGGTGTCCCCAGTACGCTTGCTTAGCCCGGTATGCTACATCTCAGCTCCTCACATCTGCCGGGCTAGGGTGAAGATCCAGCCAGGGCGGTTGGTGCCAGCCCTGCTCTCAAGATCTCCAGTACGCCTTCACGGTCCGGTCCATCCAGTGCCACCTCCACACACCAGCCCTCCGGTGGCAGCTCCCCGCACCAGGCTTCCTGTGCGTGTCCTCGGCCCAGTACCACCAGTGCCAGCACCACGCATCAGGCCTACAGTGCGCCTCGCCTGTCCAGCGCTGCCAGAGCCTTCCTCCTCTCCAGCGCTGCCGGAGTCTCCCGCCTGTCCAGCGCTGCCAGAGCCTTCCTCCTCTCCAGTGCTGCCGGAATCTCCCGCCTGTTCAGTGCTGCCAGAGCTGCCAGTCAGCAAGGAGCTGCCAGAGCTGCCAGTCTGCAAGGAGCTGCCAGTCTGCAAGGAGCCGCCAGAGCTGCCAGTCTGCATGGAGACTGCCAGTCTGCATGGAGACTCCAGAGCAGCCAGTCTGCATGGAGACGCCAGAGCTGCCAGTCTGCATGGAGACGCCAGAGCCGCCAGTCTGCATGGAGCCGCCAGAGCCGCCAGTCTGCATGGAGCCGCCAGAGCCGCCAGTGTGCATGGAGCCGCCAGAGCCGCCAGTGTGCATGGAGCCACCAGAGCCGCCAGTGTGCATGGAGCCGCCAGAGCCGCCAGTGTGCATGGAGCGCCAGAGCCGCCAGTGTGCATGGAGCCGCCAGAGCCACCAGTGTGCATGGAGCCGCCAGTCAGCATGGAGCAGCCAGAGCTGCCAGTCAGCATGGAGCAGCCAGAGCCGCCAGTCAGCATGGAGCAGCCAGAGCAGCCAGTCAGCATGGAGCAGCCAGAGCCGCCAGTCAGCATGGAGCAGCCAGAGCCGCCAGGATCCGCCAGTCTGCCAGGATCCGCCAGTCTGCCAGGATACGCCATTCAGCCAGGATCCGCCATTCATCCAGGATCCGCCAGAGCCGCCAGTCAGCCAGGATCTGCCAGAACCACCAGTCAACCAGGATCTGCCAGAGCCATCAACCTGCCTGAGCTTCCCCTCAGTCCCGAGCTTCCCCTCAGTCCCAAGCTTCCCCTCAGTCCCGAGCTACCTCAGTCCCGAGCTGTCCCTCAGTCCGGAGCTGCCCCTCGGTCCAGTGGGGCCCTTTGTGAGGGTTACTAGGCCAAGGTCGGCGGAGAGGGTCGCCAATCTAAGGACGCGGAGTAGGCGGACTAAGACTGTGTTGGAGTGGGTCCACGTCCCGCGCCAGAGCCGCCACCATGGACAGACGCCCACCCGGACCCCCCCCTATGGGTTTAGGTGTGCGGCCGGGAGTCCGCAACTTGGAGGGGGGGGGGTACTGTCACGCCCTGGCCTTAGTATTTTGTGTTTTCTTTATTATCTTGGTCAGGCCAGAGTGTGACATGGGTATTTATGTGGTGTGTTGTGTCTGTTTTTTTTTGTAGAAAACCTTAACAATTGTGTTACTTTTTATTATTGCTTTTATTTTAGCCTACTTGGTAAATATTTTCTTCTTCTTCAACTGCACTGTTGGTTAAGGGCTTGTAAGTAAGCATTTCACGGTAAAGTCTACACTTGTTGTATTCGGCGGATGTGGCAAATAATGTTAGATTTGATCATGATAGGTTTGTTCAACTGCAATGTTCAATTTTCCTTGAATATTATTGCACGTTACACATTAACATTATATTTGGTAGTAAAGTGGTTAGTACCCCATTGTGGACATCACATTGGAATATTTATTATAAGGCCTTATGAAATAGTCACTGTTTTATGTTAAATCATAACATTTTAATGGAAACATTCATTTGGGATCTTACTTGGTGAATTCCATAGGACCTAAAATGGCTGAACTCAAAAACCTTCTCTGTCACGAACAAATTCAGTCATGGGTAACTCCACAATTCACTTGAAAGTCAAGGCACTCTGGGAAATATGCAAATAAAGCATTACACTTAGCGGTGTGTTAATTTAATTTGCTGTGTAGAGTTCAGTGTAATTATCACAGAATGCTTCTTGGTTAGCGGTGTGTTAATTTAATTTGCTGTGTAGAGTTCAGTGTAATTATCACAGAATGCTTCTTGGTTTTGAGAGAATGAATGCCTTTTAGGTAATGGTAGAACTTAATGCCCAAAGTTAATGACGGAATGGTTTAAAATTCTCCAGAAAAGATTCACGCTATGCAATGTATGTATCCTACATTTCAAAGCGCATGCAGAGTTTCACAACATGAAATCGTACAACAGTCCTCAGGAGTATAAACAAGGCCTGCAAAACCTGTTTGACCAACTACAGTCAGACTCTTCTCTCAAAACAATGTTGAGAATGCAAGACGTTCAGTAGCTTACAGTATGTGGCCTGCCCATAGAGCCCATCTCTGCTCCTAGGGCTAGCCATGGTCTGGGGTTAAGGCCTGCCTCGATGCTCCTAGGGCTAGCCATGGTCTGGGGTTAGGGCCCGTCTCTGCTCCTAGGGCTAGCCATGGTCTGGGGTTAAGGCCTGCCTCGATGCTCCTAGGGCTAGCCATGGTCTGGGGTTAGGGCCCGTCTCTGCTCCTAGGGCTAGCCATGGTCTGGGCTTAGTATTGTGTGTCACAATGTGAGCATGAATATATCAGCTAGCCATGGTCTTTAAAAGGGTATTGTCAGGGCTAGCCATGGTCTTTAGGGCCGCCTCTGCTCCCAGGGCTAGCCATGGTCTCCCTCTGCTCCTAGGGCTGCCTGTTCTGGGGTTAGGTGCTCCCAGGGCTAGGGTCCTCCCGTCACTGCTCCTAGGCCTACTTAGCCCGTCTCCGATCCCTTTTTTGTTTGTCTGTTTGTTTTGTCTTATTAGTTTCACCTGTGTTTTGTTGTATGTGCTTAATGAGCTTCCTTATTTAAAGCTCAGCGGTCGTGTACCCGCCCTCCCTGTTTTGTGTTTGGTTTGTCTTTGTGTTACGTTTCAGTGCGTTTTGTAGTATGTGTATAATATTTTCTGGGCTTGGCACCCTGTGTTTTGGGTAGTCACATTTACTGTCCGCGCCCTGTGTTGTTGGGCTTGTCATTGTTTGTGCCATATTAAAAGAGCACTTTTTCCAAGTGGAACTCTCTGCGCCTGATTCCTTCCTCACCCACCTAGTCCCGCGTGACAGGTATGCTGTAGGAAACAGAAACCCCACAGCAGCTTACACTGCAGCACTGATCTGCTTTTACAATACAACACATTACATTATTTTGTTATCTCACGTGTTTACTTTCTGTCATACAGTAAATACCTGTATTATAGCTTAAAAGCAGGCCACACACCATTTTACAGTACACATTGTCTTCTCTGTCCCTATTCACAGGAGAGTGACTGATCAGTCTGACCGTTTGTTATACATCCATAATGCTGTCCATCAGGTGGGATAACCCATAAGACGGTGTTATAAGACAGCTTATACCCTGAACCACTTGAATAGTGTGCATTTCCTAATTTCTCCCCATCCACCCTTCCTCCATGGGTGGCTCCAGGGAGGGGCTGTGCTGAAACCCCTCAAGCATAGGCCTAGCACTCCCATTAGCATCCCCAAAACAAATGTATTAGCATGTACGCCATACACTACATGGCCAAAGGTATTAGTGAATTTGGCTATTTCGGCCACAGCCAGGCACACAGCCATGCAATCTCCAACAAACATTGGCAGTAGAATGGCCTGTACTGATGAGCTCAGTGACTTTCAACATGGTACCGTCGTAGAATGCCACCTTTCCAACAAGTCAGTTTGTATTATTTTTGCCCTGCTAGAGCTGCCCCGGTCAATTGTAAGTGCTGTTATTGTGAAGTGGAAATGTCTAGGAGCAACAACAGCTCATCTGCGAAGTGGTAGGCCACACAAGCTCACAGAACGGGACCGGCGGGTGCTGAAGTGCGTAGCGTGAGGAGCAGTGGAAACACGCTCTCTGGAGTGATGAATCACTCTTCTCCATCTGGCAGTCCCACGGACGAATCTGTGTTTGGCAGATCCCAGGAGAACGCTACCTGCCTGAATCATAGTGCCAACTGTAAAGTTCGGAGGAGGAGGAATAATGGCCTGGGGCTGTTTTTCATGGTTCGGACTAGGCCACTTAGTTCCAGTGAAGAGAAATCTAAATGCTACAGCATAAAATGACATTTCAGACGATTTTGTGCTTCAAACTTTGTGGTAACAGTTTGGGGAAGGCCCTTTCCTCTTTCAGCATGACAATGCCCCCGTGCACAAAGTGAGGTCCATATAGAAATGGTTTGTCAAGATCGGTGTGGAAGAACTTGACTGGCCTGCATAGACCCTGACATCAACTCCATTGAACACCATTGGGATGAATTGGAACGCCAACTGCGAGCGAGGCCTAATCGCTAACCTCAGTGCCCAACCTCACTAATAATCTTGTCGCTGAATGGAAGCAAGTCCCCATCGCAATGTTCCAACATCTAGTGGAAAGCCTTTCTCAGAAGAGTGGAGGCTGTTATAGCAGCAAATTGGGGACCAAATCCATATTGATGCCCATGATTTTGTAATGAGATGTTCAATGAGCAGGAGTTCACATACTTTTGTCCATGTAGTGTAGATAGCAAGCTCCTAAAAGCTACCCCAGTGAAACATTTCTGGTGCTGCCATTGGCCTGGTTTGCCTCCATCCCCTCTCAAGAGACATGCGCTGCCAAATGAGAACTTTTCCTCTCACCACACACACCTGTAGCATTGTAAAGAAGCTTGCATACCAGGAGTATTGACAATGACTGGAAGTGAGCAGAAGGTCAAAACCAGAGGGTGGAGGGGTACCTCGGCAGAGGAAACAAACTCGGGAACAATGAAAATAAATCCAATAAATCTTACTTGCTATGCATTGTCTTGTTTTCTATTATGAGAGGAAAGGGGAAAATCACTGTATGCATTTTTAAGAGGGCCCCTCTCCTTATTTCTATTACATTTTATTCCTTAGCCTCAGATTTTGAGCGACCTCTGATAATCTTGCAGAGGTGAACGCAGTCATTCGCCTGAAACCTGAATACGGAAAAGAGATTACACAGAGAGGCACAGAGGGAGGTATGGAGTACAGGTGTTGAATATTATAGTGTGTACATTTGATTAGAGGGTAGAAGTCTGACTGAGTGTACAATTTGGCCTGAAATATATTTTTTAAAAGTCTTTATTTTAAGTGTTATCCTGAATAGTAAAAGCCTTACCTTGTCTGTGAATGGAATTGAAAAAAAAAAAAACCTTCTGGCAGATTCAGTGTCACGGATTCCCCCGGTACTGCTGCTCTTTCCGTGTACCAGTTCCGGAGGTCTACGTCACCGGCCTTTTAGGCATCACTGAACTGTCTCATGACGCACACCTGATTCCAATTTCCCTTTAGTAATTGTATATATGTGCCCTCTGTTCACCATTGTCTTGTCGGTTATTGTTCCCATGTCTGTTGGTCTGTGAGTACCTGTGGTTTGTGGTTTCGGCTTTCCTGCTGCTTGTATTGTGCACTTGTTGTTACAGGTCTCGTCCTGTGTATTGTTGTGCATTTGTTATTACGGGTCTCGTCCCGTGTAGTATATTGCGTGTCTTGACCCGTGTATTTATTAGTTGTTTTACCTCGATCTTTTGTCTGGGTTTCATCCATGTATTTTTGTATAAGTGTTTGTTTTGGGCATCGTCCCTGTGCCTTTTCATGGCATGTTGTATATTTTGGGTGGAGTATTAAACCTCGCTATTATGAATTCCTGCGCCTGTCTCCAATCATTTATACAACGTGACATTCAGCATCTGATCAAAAGAGCACACAAAGTAGAGAGAGCTATCTACTGTATACCCTGCTGAAAAAAACAGCATAGACCGGCATGCATTTCAAGCTGGTCCATTCTGGTGTATACCTGTCAGATGCTGGTCTAGCTGTTTCTGCTGGCTGACCAGCATGGTCTAACTGGTTCTGCAAATTGTAGGTCAATAAAAGTTCCAATTGTTGCATATCCCCCACTCAGACTGGATTCTAATAAGAATTAGAAATCACTTTGCAAGCCAGCATGGATGCTGGTTTTGTGAGTGACAAGCAAAAACACAATGAAAGCTGGTCACCAGCGAAAACACAACGAAGGCTGGTCACCAGCCTATGCTGATATATGCTGTTTTTTTCAGCAGGGTATCCTGTAGTTTATCCCTGAGTGAGGATAAGACAATTGTCACTGATACTGTTGATGTCCACCTGAGATGGTCAATTTTAACGAAAGCTGAGTGATTCAATACCATACATTTTTTCCTTCACAACTAGGGTTGTGGTGGTCATGACATTTTGTCAGCAGGTGATTGTCAAGCAAATACTGTAACTACCGGTCTCACAGTCATTGACCATTAATTAATATAAACACATTTAGCATCTCTGGGCTTCCACACATAACCTACAAGCCCCTGATGCCGACCTTTGGAACAGCTACATTTTAAAGTCTAAAACATCCATGTAATATAGCCTACACCATCACAATAAATTAATTTAGTATTTTAACCAGGAGTAACCAGGAGTCAAGACCTGCAAAATGTGTGAGAGACAAACTGGCGGCCATAAGAGAGGTCTGGGAGAAGTGGGTGGAGCGTCTGCCATGCCTCTACAACCCTGGGCCTGAAGTAACAGTGGATGAGCAACTGGTTCCGTTCAGAGCTACATTTTTATTTTCATGTCTGTAAATGTAATGTAATATCGTTGCTGTAATATCATTGATTTATGTGATTGTTTTCTGTGGCACTGATACTAATTACTGATAGTAGAAATCTCTTTTGTCAAAAGGTCACTGTCCTTTCCGGGAGTATATGCCCAGCAAGCCAGCAAAGTATGGCATCAAGATATGGGTGGCCTGAGACACACAATCCAGCTACGCTTGGAAGATGCAAGTCTGCACAGGGAAGCCGACTGTTGGGAGAAGAACCAGGGGATGCGGGATGTGACAGATGGACTGAGGGGGGGGGCACAATGTCACCTGTGACAATTTCTTCACCTCTTATGAACTCAGCCAACAACCTGGACAAGGTGATTGGAACATGCAGCTGTCGGAGGATGACTTGATTTAATTTAATTTGACCTTTATTTAACTAGGCAAGTCAGTTAAGAACAGGTTCTTATTTTCAATGACGGCCTAGGAACAGTGGGTTAACTGCCTGTTCAGGGGCAGAACGACAGATTTGTACCTTGTCAGCTCGGGGGTTTGAACTTGCAACCTTCCGGTTACTAGTCCAACGCTCTAACCACTAGGCTACCCTGCCGCCCCATGATGTATGATTGTATGATTGTATTATGTGTCCTCATACAATTCCTTTGTGATATGGAACAAGATCAACCCTACCTGGATGCCTGATAAGTGGAACAAGAGGAGGGTGTTCCTGGAGCAGCTGGGAAAGGCACTTGTAACCCCACACATTCAAAGAAGGGAGCGTCTCCCCCGCACAGCAGCCTCTGCAGCATTTGTGAGAGCTGTTCAGGGGGCTGAATCTTGTCCTGATCAACATGAGGCTGCAGCTGGGACAGGCAAGAGGATGAGATGCCAATTCTGCCCCGCCAAAGAACGACTGTAAAGAAAATAGTATGTGCTGCACATGTGAGACATACATATGCAGTCCATGCACACACACTTGCATACTGTCCTACATGTGCTAATTTGAGTTGATTGATTTATGTTCTTCACGTTTTTGTTTTGTATCTATTATCTTATTTTATTCTTATTTATTGTTGTTGTTTGTACATCTTGTGGGTGGAGGCAATCGTTCAAAAAATGGGAGAAGACCAGTATTTTGTAGTTGAATTCCTCATTGTACAGTATATAAGAATATATCACAATGTTGACAAAGAAGTTCAAGACTGTTATTGTGCCCTTCAATAATATACATTCATATCTACTTTCTGCACATTTCTGATAATTTCTTAGGCTATACAAGTGCTATCTCTCGCAAAAAACTGTTTACACCTATGCAGTACCTTTAGCAATAATAATAATAGTACACCTCTACTAAAGTAAAGAAAACAATTATGACAGGTGTGTTGTAATGAAAGCGAGTGGTGTCCAATGATAAATGCAGTCTTTCTGCATTGTGAAGAGGTAAAACCCAGATATTCACAAAGTTTGTGATGAATGACAGGTTGTTTCTTCATGCAAAATAGATTTGGGGTAACAAGTTACAAATGCGAGTGTGGAGCATACAAGTTAGCAGGCGTCAGGCTAACTAGCTAGCCAACTCCAGTCATGTGCTAATGTTTGCTGGTTAACCTAGCTTTAGCTGACTAGTTGTAATGTTGTAGTTTGCTGGGTAGTAGCTAGCCAAATCTTTGACAAAAAAGAGAATAGGTTTGTCAATCAAGATACAAAAGATCTCCAATTGTAAAACCTCTTCTAATTTTAGTCATAGACATGACTACTGGTAGTTGTTTAGCTAGCTAAGTTTGCAAAAATTAAAATAATTACATTTCTCCCCACTGTAACACAGTAGTATGTTAGTCAGCAGTACACAACATGGGTTTCAGTAGATAAAGTTAAGCTAGTTAGCTAGGTGGCTTACAGGAAAAATTATTTTCTTAGCTTAGCTTAGCTTGTCATCTGCCCTCTTGGTTCTGGCATCGGCTGTAGCTGAGCTTCTAACGTTAGCTAAATCCGACTCTTTTTTTCTTATCTTCTTTGCTATATTCCATTTGAAACATTTATGGTTGAGTGTCACCATGTAGGTAATAGATACTCCATCGTCTAATTCATGTTGATGAGAGGAATCACTTGAAGCAATTGCATCTGGACAGTTCTTTCAGTTTTGCCCGCCTTGGGGGAGGGATTGGGGCCAGAGGACAAAGCACCGCCCAACACAAGTTGTAGTCTATCAGAAACTGGAAAAAATGTGTCTGCTGGTACTGTATATATTAAGCAATGAATCCGCCGATAGGAACATCGCTGATAGACGTCCAATGGTGCTATCGAATAAGGACAACCATATCTACACCCACAAAAACGTATAGTTCGATCAGTATAACATAGAGCGATCAGTATAACATAGAGCCTTTGCAAAATTCTACAAAGCAGGACTACATAAATGTTTAGGTCCCCTCCCAACCATTAATCCACTGGAAGCCGTCATAGGGTGTATCATTCAGCATGCGATGGCCTGACCTGCCGTCCCCCTGGGCAATAACGTGTGAAACACATCTCACTGTCCTAGAAATGCTACAGACATGATGAAAACAAGCCCAGATTCTCCAGTGTGAAATCCCCCTTTAAGATATGTATAGTTCCTATATTGCATCCCCTTTTAGCATACACCGTTCCCTTTTCTAGGAATGGGGTCTATTCTCAGAAATCTGATGTCACATAAAAGTAGAGAAAGAAACAGGCAGGTTGAAGCCAATATACTGTACATGGTAATTAACACCGCTATTTGTCTACTTGTGTGGCTTCCTCTCGGAGTAGGAAATGAACTTCTCCTGCAGAGTGGAAATGTAATTTCACAGCCTGTTAGTTAGGCTTTGAACCTCAACAGTAAACTGGAAATGAAATATGGGTGCTTGTGTGTGTTGGGGGCCACACCCCCAAGCACCCAGGCCCACTAGAACCACTTTGGTAGGGGCCAGTGGGGCCCTCACCACCAGGTCAACAGTCTCTCTGGGCTTTAAGTGTGTAAACACTGAAAGAGTGGATGTCTCCAATGAACCCAACATATTTAACACTTACAAATAATGGCACAGAGTGACGAGGAGGAACAGAGGAGGAACGGAGGAAGGAGGAACAGAGGGGGAATGAGAGAAATGGAGGGAGAGAGAGATGGAGAGAGACAGTAACAGAGTGGGAGAGATTGAGACAGACAGTAACAGAGAGTGGGCGAGAGAGATGGAGAATGAGAGTGAAGAGAGAGAATGAGAAATCGAGAGAGAGAGGTTTGAAACAGGGAAGATACTCAGGTGTTATGCTAATTTGGTATAAAGCAGACCTAACCCACTAGATTAAATTAGTTTAAAAAATGAACATTTTACATCTGGCTAGAAATGAATAAGGAAATGATCTCAACAGAGAAAAATGTCCTCGTGTGCTACTGTATCTATATCCCCCCAATAGAATCCCCATACTTTAACGATGACAGCTTATCCATACTAGAGGGGGAGATCAACAATTTCAAGGTTCAGGGACATGTACTAGACTGTGGTGACCTAAATGCCAGAACTGGACAAGAACCTGACACCCTCTGTCCCCCTGTGTACTAACACATACAGTGGTGCAAAAAAGTATTTAGTCAGCCACCAATTGAGCAAGTTCTCCCACTTAAAAAGACGAGAGAGGCCTGTAATTTTCATCATAGGTAGCAAGTACCTGTTAGTCTTATGCCTTGATGAGGGTAAAAGCTGTAAAGAAGCCTTTTGGTCCGAGACTTGGTGCTCCGGTACTGCTTGCCATGCGGTAGCAGAGAGAACAGTCTAGTACTGGGGTGGCTGGGGTCTTTGACAATTTTTAATGCCTTCCTCTGACACCGCCTGCTGAAGAGATCCTGGATGGCAGGAACCTTGGCCCCAGGTGATGTACAGTACTGGGCCGTTCACACTACCCTCTGTAGTGCCTTGTGGTCAGAGGCCGAGCAGTTGCTGTACCAGGCAGTGATGCAACCAGTCAGGTTGCTCTCGATGTTGCAGCTGTGAACCTTTTGAGGATGCCAAATCTTTTCAGTCTCCTGAGGGGGAATGGATTTTGGCGTGCCCTCTTCACAACTGTCTTGATGTGTTTGGACCATTCTAGTTTGTTGGTGACGTAGATCCAAGGAATTTGAAGCTCACAACCTTCTCCACTACAGTCCCGTAGATGAGAATGGGGGCGTGCTCGGTCCATCTTTTCTTGTAGTCCACTATCATCTCCTTTGTCTTGATTACGTTGAGGCGGGAGGTTGTTATTCTGGCACCCCCCGGTCTGGTCTCTGACCTCCTCCTTATAGGCTTTCTCGTCGTTGTCGGTGATCAGGCTTACCACTATTGTGTCGTCTGCAAACGTAATGATGGTGTTGGAGTCATGCCTGGTCATGTGGTCACTGGTGAACAGGGTGTACAGGAGGGGACTGAGCACACACCCCTGAGCTACCTACCCTCACCACTTGGGGGTGACCCATCAGGAAGTCCAGGATCCAGTTACAGAGGGAGGTGTTTAGTCCCAGGATCTGTAGCTTAATGATGAACTCTGAGGGCACTATGGTGTCGAACGCTGAGCTGTAGTCAATGAATAGCATTCTCACATAGGTGTTCCTTTTGTCCAGCTGTGAAAGGGCAGTGTGGAGTGCAATAGAGATTACATCATCTTTGGATCTGTTGGGCGGTATGTGGGTCTATTGGAGTGGGTCTAGGGTTTCTGAGTCTCAAATATAAAATATATTTTGATTTGTTTAACACTTTTTCTGGTTTCTACATGATTCCATATGTGTTATTTCATAGTTTTGATGTCTTCACTATTATTCTACAATTTTAGTAAAACAAAAATTGTAAAAATAAAGAAAACCCTTGATTGAGTAGGTGTCCAAGACATGATTGCCCTAGAGAACACAAAAAACTATTCATACCTCGGCCTAAACATCAGCGCCACAGGTAACTTCCACAAAGCTGTGAACAATCTGAGAGACAAGGCAAAAAAGGCCTTCTATGCCATCAAAAGATCATAAAATTATCATAACAATTAGGATCTGCCAAGAAATATTTGAATCAGTTATAGAACCCATTACTCTTCATGGTTGTGACGTCTGGAGTCTGCTCACATATAAAGAATACAGAAAATGGGACAAACACCAAATTGAGACTGCATGCGGATTTCTTCAAAAATATCCTCTGTGTGCAATGTAAAATACCAAATACCAAAACCAAACACACCGCCCAGGCAACGAAGGAGTGGCTTCGTAAGAAGCATTTCAAGGTCCTGGAGTGGCCTAGCCAGTCTCCAAAGCTCAACCTCATAGACAATCTTTGGAGGGAGTTGAAAGTCCGTGTTGCCCAGCACTGTATATACATATTATTAGATTTGGTTAGAAAACACTCTGAAGTTTCTAAAACTGTTTGAATGATGTCTGTGAGTATAACAGAACTCATATGGCGGGTGAAAACCTGAGAAAAATCCAACCAGGAATGGGTAAATCTGAGGTTTGTAGTTTTCCAAAACTTGACCTATCGAAAACACAGTGTCTATAGGGTCAAATTGCATTTCCTAAGGCTTCCACTCGATGTCAACAGTCTTTAGAAACTTGTTTGAGGCTTCTACCGTAAAGGAGGGGCTCATAAGGGCTCTTTGAGTCAGTAGATTCCTGGGAGTGCATTCTGATGAAGATCATCAAAGGTAAGTGAATATTTATAATGCTATTTCTGACTTCTGTTGTCTCCAAAACATGACAGATATTTCTTTGGCTGGTTTGGTCTCTGAGCGCCATACTCAGATTATTGCATGGTTTGCTTTTTCCGTAAAGTTTTTTTGAAATCTGACACAGTGGTTAAGTAGAAGTCTCTTTTTAATTCTGTGAATAACACTTGTATCTTTTATCAATGTTTATTATGAGTATTTCTGTAAATTCATGTGAATCATGTGAATGCGCCAATGTAAATCGAGATTTTCAGATATAAATATGCACTTTATCGAACAAAACATACATGTATTGTGTAACATAATGTCCTATGAGTGTCATCTGATGAAGATAAAAGGTTAGTGATTAATTTTATCTATATTTTTGCTTTTTGTGACTCCTCTCTTTGGCTGGAAAAATGGCTGTGTGTGTTTTTGTGACTTGGCTCTGACATAACATAATCATATGTTGTGCTTTCGCTGTAAAGCCTTTTTGAAATTGGACATGATGGGTAGATTAACAATACGTTTTTCCTTTGGTGTATTGCACTTGTAAATGTGTGAAAGTTACATATTTCCCACAAATATTTTTGAATTTTGCGCGCTGCCTTTTCATCGGAATGTTGTCGAGGGGTGCCGCTAGCGGAACCCCTAGCCATAAAAAGTTATTAACCATTAAAGAGAACACTTAATGAAATGCTAACTAAACATGAAAGAGAACACTTATTGAAACTGCAAATTAAACATTAATGGTTCATCACCAGTTTGAATGTGTTCTCTTTAATGTTTAATTAGCAGTTTGAATAAGAGTTCTTTCATGTTTAGTTAGCATTTCTTTAAGTGTTCTCTTTAATGGTTCATTAGCAGTTTGAATAAGTCTCTTTTAAAGAGAACACTTTTTCAAACTGCTAATTGAACATTAAAGAGAACACTTAATGAATTTGCCAAAACGCACATTTCAATATTTCTCTCTGCAGCCAGGAAGAAAGGCGACGTGGATGAGAACAAAAAAATGAACTGTCAGCTGAAGCACAAGACACCAAAAATATAAAGATATTAGAAAGCCTGTGTTTGAGAGATTTTCTTAAATTATTGTAATTGTAAAAGGATCATATCATGAGTTAATGGTCCACTCATACCCAGGCTTGTCATGGCTGTTCAAAGGAGAGGACCAAGGTGCAGCGTGGTAAGTGTACATTTTCTTTATTTTAATCAAAATGACGCCAAACAAAACACGACAAAAACAAACCGTGACGCTTATAAGCAAAGTGCTCTAAACAGAGTCAACCTCCCACAAACACAGGTGGGAAAAAGGGTACCTAAGTATGGTTCCAAAACAGAGACAATGATAGACAGCTGTCCCTGATTGAGAACCATAGCCGGCCAAACACAGAAAAATAGAAAACATAGAACACAAAACATAGAATGCCCACCCCAACTCACGCCCTGACCAAACCAAAATAGAGACATAAAAAGGATCTCTAAGGTCAGGGCGTGACAAAGCTGTTAGATATAGGGGCGTAATTATTTAATATCACAAGTACAAAGGAAATATGTTTTAAAGAGAGGGCACTGAAATAAACTGAAATACATAACAGCAGGATTCATTTTTTTTTCTCCCAATCTTGCAATATATGTATGGTTATGGTATGGATACATAGAAATAGGTTTGTGATTGTTAAAAAAAGCACTTTGTATCTTAAAGTCGTCTTTGTGGGGAGAATTGCGAGTTGGATTGATAACTGGCAGGCATCACACAGAGAATGCAACCTTATTATCTCTGGGGTACAGTCTTATAAAACATTCAGGAGGCCTCAGACTGAAACAGAGTGTACAAAGAGAGATAGAGAGGCTATAATGAACCTAGAGAGACGTGAAAGGTTACACCAAACTCACACAGACACAGACAAACACAGACAGACACACCTGGAACTAAAACAAATTATTCCTTTTCATCCCTTTGGGTCTCCTTTGCGGCCGTTAAATAATCTACTTCATATGACAGGTTGATGTACCAAGCATGTTTTCAAATTGAATAAATTATTTAAAGGTAAAATAATAATACAAATAGGCATATATTTTCATTTTCATTATTCAATTGATGGAGTACAAGACAATATCTTTCCAAATCAGAGGACAAACTCACACTTGAAAATGACTGGCGGGATAAACCTAAGATGCAGCATGCTATCTGGGACTTCTGATGGAGAAAGAAATCATACGGATATGGATTACCCCATCAAATCCTATTGTCTCTAAATAAGTAAGCCAGAGAGGTTGATTAAAATTGATTCAAAGAAGGAGACTGAGCTACCTGTTTTGTTTCCAATTTAAAATCATATCTGTTGAAAATAAGTGATCAAATCATATCAAAGTGTATTTGTCACGTGCGCCGAATACAACAGTTGTAGATCTTACAGTGAAATGCTTACTTACAGGCTCTAACCAATAGTGCAAAAAAGGTATTAGGTGAACAATAGGTAAGTAAGGAAATAAAACAACAGTAAAAAGACAGTAAAATAACAGTAGCGAGGCTATAAAAGTAGCGAGGCTACATACAGATACCGGTTAGTCAGGCTGATTGAGGCAGTATGTACATGTAGATATGATTAAAAGTGACTATGCATATATGATGAACAGAGAGTAGCAGTAGCGTAAAAGAGGGGTTAGCGGGTGGTGGGTGGCGGGTGGCGGGACACAATGTGTATGTGTGTGTTTGCATGTGTGTGAGCTGAACTCTTTTGGCATGGCTCATTCTAACCCATGTGACCAGGAAGATATCAGAGTGGCCGCCGTGGTCTCACTAATGTCCCATCATCACATACACATTATCTGGCTCCATCTCTGTCATCCTGCCCAGCCTATACAGTACACAGACATAGTACAGCACAAATACACCAGAGGCTTGTATTACCAGTCAAGAGACTAATCAGGACGTTCTACTGTCAGAGTATAGGCAATGTTATTGCTAACACAATAACTAGTTCATTGTTACTATTAACACCACTCCCAGACCGGAAATTGATTTTGTCCCCCCACACCAAACAAAATTTCAAAACAAACTCTGAACCAATATATTAATTTGGGGACAGGTCGAAAAGCATTATACATTTATGGCAATTTAGGTAGCTAGCTTGCAGTTGCTAGCTAATTTGTCCTATTTAGCTAGCTTGCTGTTGCTAGCTAATTTGTTCTGGGATATAAATGTTGAGTTGTTATTTTACCTGAAATGCACAAGGTCCTCTACTCTGACAATTAAGCCACATATAAAAATGTAAACCAAATTGTTTCTAGCCATCTCTCCTCCTTCCAGGATTTTTCTTCTTTGGACTTTATATGGTGATTGGCATCTAACATTCATAGTATTACCGTGACCGACCGACCTCAGTTCATCTTTCAATCACCCATGTGGGTATAACCAATGAGGAGATGGCACATGGGTATCTGCTTCTGTAAACCAATGAGGAGATGGGAGAGGCAGGACTTGCATCGCGTTCAGCATCACACATAGAAGTGACTTCTATTTTAGCGCTTGGCAATGCAGACACTCGTTGGCGCGCGCGAACAGTGTGGGTGCAATGATTGAATAACATGTATGTGTACATTTATTTTGCAACGCTCGCGCACAGGACACGAGCAGTGTGGTCAGCATGTAAGACTTTCTAAAACTGTAGTCAATATGACAGAACATGAAACCAATCATACAAAGATTAAGCCAAATTCTGCACTAAAAAAGCATTTTGAACGAAGAATGTTGTGCTTGCTTTTTAGTCCAGGACTAGGCTTAATCTGTGTCTCAGAAACCTCCCCTAAAACCCTCTAAACACATGTAAAAAGGAAATGTATAATTGCACTGTCCTGCACTGTTCCATATCAAACACAGCTTTCGGAAAAGCTGACCACGACTCCATTTTGCTGATCCCTGCCTACAAACAGAAGGTAAAACAAGAAGCTCCCACGCTGAGGTCTGTCCAACACTGGTCCGACCAAGCTGATTCCACACTCCAAGACTGCTTCCATCACGTGGACTGGGATATGTTTCGTATTGCGTCAGACAGCAACATTGACGAATACGCTGATTCGGTGTGAACGTGCGTTGAAGATGTCGTTCCGATAGCAACGATTAAAACATTCCCTAACCAGAAACCGTGGATTGATGGCAGCATTCGCATGAAACTGAAAGCGCGAACCACTGCTTTTAATCAGGGCAAGGTGACTGGTAACATGACTGAATACAAACAGTGCAGTTATTCCCTCGGCAAGGCAATCAAACAAGCTAAGCGTCAGTATAGAGACAAAGTAGAATCTCAATTCAACGGCTCAGACACAAGAGGTATGTGGCAGGGTCTACAGTCAATTACGGACTACAAGAAGAAAACCAGCCCAGTCACGGACCAGGATGTCTTGCTCCCAGGCAGACTAAATAACTTTTTTGCCCGCTTTGAGGACAACACAGTGCCACTGACACGGCCTGCAACGAAAACATGCGGCCTCTCCTTCACTGCAGCCGAGGTGAGTAAAACATTTAAACGTGTTAACCCTCGCAAGGCTGCAGGCCCAGACGGCATCCCCAGCCGCGCCCTCAGAGCATGCGCAGATCAGCTGGCTGGTGTGTTTACGGATATATTCAATCGATCCCTATACCAGTCTGCTGTTCCCACATGCTTCAAGAGGGCCACCATTGTTCCTGTTCCCAAGAAAGCTAAGGTAACTGAGCTAAACGACTACTGCCCCGTAGCACTCACTTCCGTCATCATGAAGTGCTTTGAGAGACTAGTCAAGGACCATATCACCTCCACCCTACCTGACACCCTAGACCCACTCCAATTTGCTTACCGCCCAAATAGGTCCACAGACGATGCAATCTCAACCACACTGCACACTGCCCTAACCCATCTGGACAAGAGGAATACCTATGTGAGAATGCTGTTCATCGACTACAGCTCGGTATTTAACACCATAGTACCCTCCAAGCTCGTCATCAAGCTCGAGACCCTGGGTCTCGACCCCGCCCTGTGCAACTGGGTACTGGACTTCCTGACGGGCCGCCCCCGGTGGTGAGGGTAGGCAACAACATCTCCACCCCGCTGATCCTCAACACTGGGGCCCCACAAGGGTGCGTTCTGAGCCCTCTCCTGTACTCCCTGTTCACCCATGACTGCGTGGCCACGCACGCCTCCAACTCAATCATCAAGTTTGCGGACGACACAACAGTGGTAGGCTTGATTACCAACAACGACGAGACGGCCTACAGGGAGGAGGTGAGGGCCCTCGGAGTGTGGTGTCAGGAAAATAACCTCACACTCAACGTCAACAAAACTAAGGAGATGATTGTGGACTTCAGGAAACAGCAGAGGGAACACCCCCCTATCCACATCGATGGAACAGAAGTGGAGAGGGTAGTAAGTTTTAAGTTCCTCGGCATATACATCACAGACAAACTGAATTGGTCCACTCACACAGACAGCATCGTGAAGAAGGCATAGGCAGCGCCTCTTCAACCTCAGGAGGCTGAAGAAATTCGGCTTGTCACCAAAAGCACTCACAAACTTCTACAGATGCACAATCGAGAGCATCCTGGCGGGCTGTATCACCGCCTGGTACGGCAACTGCTCCGCCCACAACCGTAAGGCTCTCCAGAGGGTAGTGAGGTCTGCACAACGCATCACCGGGGGCAAACTCCCTGCCCTCCAGGACACCTACACCACCCGATGTTACAGGAAGGCCATAAAGATCATCAAGGACAACAACCACCCGAGCCACTGCCTGTTCACCCCGCTATCATCCAGAAGGCGAAGTCAGTACAGGTGCATCAAAGCTGGGACCGAGAGACTGAAAAACAGCTTCTATCTCAAGGCCATCAGACTGTTAAACACCCACCACTAACATTGAGTGGCTGCTGCCAACACACTGACTCAACTCCAGCCACTTTAATAATGGGAATTGATGGGAAATGATATAAAATATATCACTAGCCACTTTAAACAATGCTACCTAATATAATGTTTACATACCCTACATTATTCATCTCATATGTATACGTATATACTGTACTCTATATCATCTACTGCATCCTTATGTAATTACATGTATCACTAGCCACTTTAACTATGCCACTTTGTTTACATACTCATCTCATATTTATATACTGTACTCGATACCATCTACTGTATCTTGCCTATGCTGCTCTGTACCATCACTCATTCATATATCTCTATGTACATATTCTTATCCCCTTACACTGTGCATAAGACAGTAGTTTTGGAATTGTTAGTTAGATTACTTGTTGGTTATTACTGCATTGTCGGAACTAGAAGCACAAGCATTTCGCTACACTCGCATTAACATCTGCTAACCATGTGTATGTGACAAATAAATTTGATTTGATTTGATTTTACTAGATAATTGCTATGGATTAAGGAACCAATAGGAACTCTCTCCTACAGTGAAAGACCACAACAACATGCAGTTCACAGAACTCGCATCATTGGCACCTTCTATTGCAGGCCTGGCCAAAAGTCAACCCGGGGGCGTATGCAGCCCGCAATCTGATTCACTTCTGCCCACGGAATCATTCTCAGATCACATAAAGAATTTGCGATAGTAAAGTTTTGAAAAATGTATTTGTTATTCAAATTAAAAGCCCAATGAATACTCGCTTTTGTGTAAATATTTAACTCCCACCGCTTGGAAATCTACATTTATTTTGAAGACACATATAAATAACAATTGCACGAGGACAGACAATGAAATAGTAGCTAAATTGCGCAAAAAGTAGTTTTTCAAAAAAAAAAAAAAAAAGGAATGTAGTCAATGACTGTAGGGTGTTTCAGCAAGATTGGACATCAAAATATTTCTTTATTGAGGTATCAGGGAAAGCTGTGTGCTTAGTGTGCAAAGAGAGCATCGCTGTCTTGAAAGACTACAACTTGTACCGACACTTCCAGACGAAGCATGCAAAGAAATATAGGAATACAGTGCCTTACAAAAATCTTCACCCTGTAATTTAAAATGGATTTTTATTTGGATTTCATGTAATGGACATACACAAAATAGTCCAAATTGGTAAAGTGAAATGAAAAAAATAATTTGTTTCAGAAAATTCAAAAAAAAAAGAATGTGTAAAGTCGTGCGTGCATATGTACTTACCCCCTTTGCTATGAAGCCCCTAAATAAGATCTGGTGTAAACAATTACTTTCAGAAGTCACATAATTAGTTCAATAAAGTCCACCTGTGTGCAATGTAAGTGTCACATGATCTGGCACATGATCTCAGTATATACACACCTGTTCTGAAAGGCCCCAGAGTCTGCAACATCACAAAGCAAGGGGTACCACCAAGCAAGCGACACCATGAAGACCAAGGAGCTCTCAAAACAGGTCAGGGACAAAGTTGTGGAGAAGTTCAGATCAGGGTTGGGTTGTAAAAAAAAATATTGGAAACTTTTTACATCCCACGGAGCACCATTAAATCCGTTATTCAAAAATGGAAAGAATATGGCACCACAACAAACCTGCCAAGAGAGGGCTGCCCAGCAAAACTCACGAACCAGGATTAGGAGTTATGCTCAGAATATTTGTACTGTTTGTGTCAACCTAGGTATGTGAACAGACATTTTCAGTGATGAAACATAACAAGTCAAGGCACAGATTTTCTCTTACTGACTCTCAGCAATCCTGCGCATAGCGACGGCAGAAACCATAATAGACTTTACTGCTCTAGTCCATGCCCATCAGTCTTCACTCCTCACACTGAGCAGTTGTGTTGTTGAGCTTTCTCTTGTGCTTTTGTGCATACCCTTTAACAAGGGTTCTGTTTGATGGTGTTGAATGCACAGTGTACTTTTCCCTCTCTGTAGTTCATTGCATAGTTAATAATGAAAATACCTACCAAAAGGAGAACATGGATGTGGTTTATTTCTGTGCATGTTAAAAAAGTAAAATAAGTAGCATCTCTGGATGTGATTCATAGTAGATGTATCTTTCAAGTCATACACTTGATGTGTAATCCTGTAATAAGATTCTGGCCTGCTATGGCAAAAATATATTCTACTGTGGCCCTCCATACAACAGGCCTTGGCAATTATTCTCCATAGTATAGTACAAACCAAAGGTCTAAGAAAGAACAACATGGGTTAGTTAAACCCCATCTCTTCATCCTCAACCCTCTCTCCCTCCACTCCTGTACCACCTCCTGTTTGTGCTCCCTTTAATCCCACCAGTCCCTCCTCCTACTCCTCTGGACACACACACCTCCCTACTGGGCACAAGGTGAAGGAGTAACAAAAGAACCGACCCCTATTAATTTAGCTTAGGCAACCTTCATGATAAGTCAACGAGACAGCTGTTTAATTGTGCTAACCTGAGGCCAGGCAGACAGTCAGCCTGGCTTCTCCATAGCGGCCTTCTCCATGAAAAACAAGGAGCCTCCTTGTTGACAAAGGAACCAGGACCCCATGTTCTTTCCCTGTATTTTCATTGACACCCCATTGTTTTTACACTGCTGCTACTCGCTGTTTATTATCTATGCGTAATCACTTTACCCCTAATCAAATCAAATCAAATCAAATTTTATTTGTCACATACACATGGTTAGCAGATGTTAATGCGAGTGTAGCGAAATGCTTGTGCTTCTAGTTCCGACAATGCAGTAATAACGAACAAGTAATCTAACTAACAATTCCAAAAAAACTACTGTCTTATACACAGTGTAAGGGGATAAAGAATATGTACATAAGGATATATGAATGAGTGATGGTACAGAGCAGCATAGGCAAGATACAGTAGATGATATCGAGTACAGTATATACATATGAGATAAGTATGTAAACCAAGTGGCATGTACCTACATGTACAAATTACCTCAACTAACCTGTACCTTTGCACATTGTACCGGTACCTCCTGTATATAGCCATGTTATTTTATTGTTACTTTTTTTATAAACATTTGTACTTGAGTTTATTTAGTAAATCTTTTCTTAACTCTACTTGTTGAACTGCATTGTTGGTTAAGGGCTTGTAGTAAGTAACCATTTCACGGTAAGGTCTACACCTGTTTTAGTCAGCGTATGTGACAAGTAAAATGTGATTTGATCTGTTTTCTTTTGTGTTCTTCCATCCCTCTGTTTCTGTTGCTTTCCAGGTTGTATATAACATAGACATTGTCACGCCCTGATCTGCTTCACCTGTACCTGCCCGCCTGACCACTCTGCCTGTCCCGGCCCCTGAGCCTGCCTGCCGCCCTGTACCTTTGTCCCACCTCCAGATTATTGACCTCTGCCTACAGTGACCCTGAGCCTGCCTGCCATCCGGTACCTTTGCTCCACCTCTGGAGTACTGAACTCTGCCTGACCGTGAGCCTGCCTGCCTTGACCTGTTGTTGCCTGGCCCTGGAGTTACAATAAACATTGTTACTTCACACGGTCTGCACTTAGGTCTTACCTTGATTCGTGATAGACATGAGTAGTCTGTGGAGGGTTCCTTCCTTGACCAGGCATTGTAAGGTCTCTAAACCATAGACAGTAGTTGTCTCTAACTCATGTTTACGTTATCAGCTAATCTGACTTCTCATGTCTGATTTCATTTACTTATATCAGCAATTTGAGGGTTTTCTGTATAGTTGTCTAATGTTGGTGGGGCATATTATTGTGTAGTAATGTTACTCCTGTATCACTATGATAAATATAATTTTTCTTGAGTGTATTATACAAAACTGAGATTGACTTTAATGTCAAGTGTAGGAATACAGGTGAAATCAGTTGACACAGACATGGTGGCGTAGCAGGAAGATCGAAATGTTGTGAACCAAAAGGTGTGAGTTCAAGTGATTGGGTTTACATGTTTACTAATGACTGTTTAAATAAACATACACAATGTGATCAAGTATGTCAAAGTGTCTCAAATATGAAGTTGAAAACACAACTATTTTGATGTTCCGGGGATATCCTAACCACTCGTTTTTGTTTGCAGGGCATCACCTGTGAAATCTCAAGTAAAAAATATGAATCTGAAAATATTATTTCACATGTGGCCCATAGTGCTCTGTTCAAGGTTATGCGATCGCATGGCAAAATCCCTACCAGTTCAGTCTCGCGTCAGAATTAGACATTCATCAATGTTTCTCAAAAGTCAAATTTTGCCGTTATTTCAAAGTCTTTAAGATTAAGTTCAGGCATCAACTCCCAATTCTTAAGGTTAAGCATTTATAACTTGCATCCTTTGGAATCACAGGCAGATACTTACCCTTATCCGCCATCCACAATGCCCTAGCAAAACCGAAACCTACCTGAAGGTAAGAGTGCTCACTTCATGTGACGTATTCAAAACCACGTGATCACATGTAAATATCCATGTGAAACTTCATTTGAAATATCCTTACATGTGAAGTGTTCCAAAACCACATGATTTCATATGTGAAATCATATGGTTTTTACATAAGGGCAACTACTCATACAGTACACGGACAAACTACTGATAAAGATGCAGGCTCATTTCAATGCACAGGAAATCTATTTTCACTGAATATGCATCCCAAATGCCACCCTAGTGTTCCCTATATAGTGCATTGTTTGACCAGTCTGCACTATACAATGAATAGGGTGTAATTTGGAACAACGTCAGAGTGACGAGCCATCTCCTGCGGCACAGAGACATGCAAAGCACTGTTCCCAGTAAACCATTATGTAACTGATTGAATGAACACGAGACACCGTCATTATGAAATATGTTACCAACCCACTGATGGGGTTATGCCACTGAGGGTAAGAAAAAGAGATGTTGTGATGCCCACAATAAGTAATCCTTCATATGGCCCTGCCGAGTCCTAGTGCCTACCTCTACCTCTACTTCACTGTGTAATACTTCATCTGGCTCTGCCTAGTCCTAGTGGTTACCTCTACCTCTACTTCACTGTGTAATCCTTCATCTGGCTCTGCATAGTCCTAGTGGTTACCTCTACCTCTACTTCACTGTGTAATCCTTCATCTGGCTCTGCCCAGTCCTAGTGGTTACCTCTACCTCTACTTCACAGTGTAATCCTTCATCTGGCTCTGCCTAGTCCAAGTGGTTACCTCTACCTCTACTTCACTGTGTAATCCTTCATCTGGCTCTGCCTAGTCCTAGTGGTTACCTCTACCTCTACTTCACTGTGTAATCCTTCATCTGGCTCTGCATAGTCCTAGTGGTTACCTCTACCTCTACTTCACTGTGTAATCCTTCATCTGGCTCTGCCTAGTCCTAGTGGTTACCTCTACCTCTACTTCACAGTGTAATCCTTCATCTGGCTCTGCCGAGTCCTAGTGCCTACCTCTACCTCTACTTCACTTTTTAATCCTTCATCTGGCTCTGCCTAGTCCTAGTGGTTACCTCTACCTCTCTCACTGTGTAATCCTTCATCTGGCTCTGCCTAGTCCTAGTGGTTACCTCTACCTCTACTTCACCGTGTAATCCTTCATCTGGCTCTGCCTAGTCCTAGTGGTTACCTCTACCTCTACTTCACTGTGTAATCCTTCATCTGGCTCTGCCTAGTCCTAGTGGTTACCTCTACCTCTACTCCACTGTGTAATCCTTCATCTGGCTCTGCCGAGTCCTAGTGCCTACCTCTACTTCACTGTGTAATCCTTCATCTGACTCTGCCTAGTCCTAGTGGTTACCTCTACCTCTACTTCACTGTGTAATCCTACATCTGGCTCTGCCTAGTCCTAGTGGTTACCTCTACCTCTACTTCACTGTGTAATCCTTCATCTGGCTCTGCCTAGTCCTAGTGGTTACCTCTACCTCTACTTCACTGTGTAATCCTTCATCTGGCTCTGCCTAGTCCTAGTGGTTACCTCTACCTCTACTTCACTGTGTAATCCTTCATCTGGCTCTGCCTAGTCCTAGTGGTTACCTCTACCTCTACTTCACTGTGTAATCCTTCATATGGCTCTGCCAAGTCCTAGTGCCTACCTCTACCTCTACTTCACTGTGTAATACTTCATCTGGCTCTGCCGAGTCCTAGTGCCTACCTCTACCTCTACTTCACTGTGTAATCCTTCATCTGGCTCTGCCTAGTCCTAGTGGTTACCTCTACCTCTCTCACTGTGTAATACTTCATCTGGCTCTGCCTAGTCCTAGAGGTTACCTCTACCTCTACTTCACTGTGTAATCCTTCATCTGGCTCTGCCTAGTCCTAGTGGTTACCTCTACCTCTACTTCACTGTGTAATCCTTCATCTGGCTCTGCCTAGTCCTAGTGGTTACCTCTACCTCTACTTCACTGTGTAATCCTTCATCTGGCTCTGCCTAGTCCTAGTGGTTACCTCTACCTCTACTTCACTGTGTAATCCTTCATATGGCTCTGCCAAGTCCTAGTGCCTACCTCTACCTCTACTTCACTGTGTAATACTTCATCTGGCTCTGCCGAGTCCTAGTGCCTACCTCTACCTCTACTTCACTGTGTAATACTTCATCTGGCTCTGCCTAGTCCTAGTGGTTACCTCTACCTCTCTCACTGTGTAATACTTCATCTGGCTCTGCCTAGTCCTAGAGGTTACCTCTACCTCTACTTCACTGTGTAATCCTTCATCTGGCTCTGCCTAGTCCTAGTGGTTACCTCTACCTCTACTTCACTGTGTAATCCTTCATCTGGCTCTGCCTAGTCCTAGTGGTTACCTCTACCTCTACTTCACTGTGTAATCCTTCATATGGCTCTGCCAAGTCCTAGTGCCTACCTCTACCTCTACTTCACTGTGTAATACTTCATCTGGCTCTGCCGAGTCCTAGTGCCTACCTCTACCTCTACTTCACTGTGTAATACTTCATCTGGCTCTGCCGAGTCCTAGTGCCTACCTCTACCTCTACTTCACTGTGTAATCCTTCATCTGGCTCTGCCTAGTCCTAGTGGTTACCTCTACCTCTACTTCACCGTGTAATCCTTCATCTGGCTCTGCCGAGTCCTAGTGCCTACCTCTACCTCTACTTCACTGTGTAATCCTTCATCTGGCTCTGCCGAGTGCTAGTGCCTACCTCTACTTCACTGTGTAATCCTTCATCTGACTGCCTAGTCCTAGTGGTTACCTCTACCTCTACTTCACTGTGTAATCCTACATCTGGCTCTGCCTAGTCCTAGTGGTTACATCTACCTCTACTTCACTGTGTAATCCTTCATCTGGCTCTGCCTAGTCCTAGTGGTTACCTCTACCTCTACTTCACTGTGTAATCCTTCATCTGGCTCTGCCTAGTCCTAGTGGTTACCTCTACCTCTACTTCACCGTGTAATCCTTCATCTGGCTCTGCCTAGTCCTAGTGGTTACCTCTACCTCTACTCCACTGTGTAATCCTTCATCTGGCTCTGCCGAGTCCTAGTGCCTACCTCTACTTCACTGTGTAATCCTTCATCTGACTCTGCCTAGTCCTAGTGGTTACCTCTACCTCTACTTCACTGTGTAATCCTACATCTGGCTCTGCCTAGTCCTAGTGGTTACCTCTACCTCTACTTCACTGTGTAATCCTTCATCTGGCTCTGCCTAGTCCTAGTGGTTACCTCTACCTCTACTTCACTGTGTAATCCTTCATCTGGCTCTGCCTAGTCCTAGTGGTTACCTCTACCTCTACTTCACTGTGTAATCCTTCATCTGGCTCTGCCTAGTCCTAGTGGTTACCTCTACCTCTACTTCACTGTGTAATCCTTCATATGGCTCTGCCAAGTCCTAGTGCCTACCTCTACCTCTACTTCACTGTGTAATACTTCATCTGGCTCTGCCGAGTCCTAGTGCCTACCTCTACCTCTACCTCTACTTCACTGTGTAATACTTCATCTGGCTCTGCCTAGTCCTAGTGGTTACCTCTACCTCTCTCACTGTGTAATACTTCATCTGGCTCTGCCTAGTCCTAGAGGTTACCTCTACCTCTACTTCACTGTGTAATCCTTCATCTGGCTCTGCCTAGTTCTAGTGGTTACCTCTACCTCTACTTCACTGTGTAATCCTTCATCTGGCTCTGCCTAGTCCTAGTGGTTACCTCTACCTATACTTCACTGTGTAATCCTTCATCTGGCTCTGCCTAGTCCTAGTGGTTACCTCTACCTCTACTTCACTGTGTAATCCTTCATATGGCTCTGCCAAGTCCTAGTGCCTACCTCTACCTCTACTTCACTGTGTAATACTTCATCTGGCTCTGCCGAGTCCTAGTGCCTACCTCTACCTCTACTTCACTGTGTAATACTTCATCTGGCTCTGCCTAGTCCTAGTGGTTACCTCTACCTCTCTCACTGTGTAATACTTCATCTGGCTCTGCCTAGTCCTAGAGGTTACCTCTACCTCTACTTCACTGTGTAATCCTTCATCTGGCTCTGCCTAGTCCTAGTGGTTACCTCTACCTCTACTTCACTGTGTAATCCTTCATCTGGCTCTGCCTAGTCCTAGTGGTTACCTCTACTTCTACTTCACTGTGTAATCCTTCATATGGCTCTGCCAAGTCCTAGTGCCTACCTCTACCTCTACTTCACTGTGTAATACTTTATCTGGCTCTGCCTAGTCCTAGTGGTTACCTCTACCTCTACTTCACCGTGTAATCCTTCATCTGGCTCTGCCGAGTCCTAGTGCCTACCTCTACCTCTACTTCACTGTGTAATCCTTCATCTGGCTCTGCCGAGTGCTAGTGCCTACCTCTACTTCACTGTGTAATCCTTCATCTGACTGCCTAGTCCTAGTGGTTACCTCTACCTCTACTTCACTGTGTAATCCTACATCTGGCTCTGCCTAGTCCTAGTGGTTACATCTACCTCTACTTCACTGTGTAATCCTTCATCTGGCTCTGCCTAGTCCTAGTGGTTACCTCTACCTCTACTTCACTGTGTAATCCTTCATCTGGCTCTGCCTAGTCCTAGTGGTTACCTCTACCTCTACTTCACTGTGTAATCCTTCATCTGGCTCTGCCTAGTCCTAGTGGTTACCTCTACCTCTACTTCACTGTGTAATCCTTCATATGGCTCTGCCAAGTCCTAGTGCCTACCTCTACCTCTACTTCACTGTGTAATACTTCATCTGGCTCTGCCGAGTCCTAGTGCCTACCTCTACCTCTACTTCACTGTGTAATACTTCATCTGGCTCTGCCTAGTCCTAGTGGTTACCTCTACCTCTCTCACTGTGTAATACTTCATCTGGCTCTGCCTAGTCCTAGAGGTTACCTCTACCTCTACTTCACTGTGTAATCCTTCATCTGGCTCTGCCTAGTCCTAGTGGTTACCTCTACCTCTACTTCACTGTGTAATCCTTCATCTGGCTCTGCCTAGTCCTAGTGGTTACCTCTACCTCTACTTCACTGTGTAATCCTTCATATGGCTCTGCCAAGTCCTAGTGCCTACCTCTACCTCTACTTCACTGTGTAATACTTCATCTGGCTCTGCCTAGTCCTAGTGGTTACCTCTACCTCTACTTCACCGTGTAATCCTTCATCTGGCTCTGCCGAGTCCTAGTGCCTACCTCTACCTCTACTTCACTGTGTAATCCTTCATCTGGCTCTGCCGAGTGCTAGTGCCTACCTCTACTTCACTGTGTAATCCTTCATCTGACTGCCTAGTCCTAGTGGTTACCTCTACCTCTACTTCACTGTGTAATCCTACATCTGGCTCTGCCTAGTCCTAGTGGTTACCTCTACCTCTACTTCACCGTGTAATCCTTCATCTGGCTCTGCCTAGTCCTAGTGGTTACCTCTACCTCTACTTCACTGTGTAATCCTTCATCTGGCTCTGCCGAGTCCTAGTGCCTACCTCTACCTCTACTTCACTGTGTAATACTTCATCTGGCTCTGCCTAGTCCTAGTGGTTACCTCTACCTCTCTCACTGTGTAATACTTCATCTGGCTCTGCCTAGTCCTAGAGGTTACCTCTACCTCTACTTCACTGTGTAATCCTTCATCTGGCTCTGCCTAGTCCTAGAGGTTACCTCTACCTCTACTTCACTGTGTAATCCTTCATATCGCTCTGCCAAGTCCTAGTGCCTACCTCTACCTCTACTTCACTGTGTAATACTTCATCTGGCTCTGCCTAGTCCTAGTGGTTACCTCTACCTCTACTTCACCGTGTAATCCTTCATCTGGCTCTGCCTAGTCCTAGTGGTTACCTCTACCTCTACTTCACTGTGTAATCCTTCATCTGGCTCTGCCGAGTCCTAGTGCCTACCTCTACCTCTACTTCACTGTGTAATCCTTCATCTGGCTCTGCCTAGTCCTAGTGGTTACCTCTACCTCTACTTCACTGTGTAATCCTTCATATGGCTCTGCCAAGTCCTAGTGCCTACCTCTACCTCTACTTCACTGTGTAATACTTCATCTGGCTCTGCCGAGTCCTAGTGCCTACCTCTACCTCTACTTCACTGTGTAATCCTTCATCTGGCTCTGCCTAGTCCTAGTGGTTACCTCTACCTCTACTTCACCGTGTAATCCTTCATCTGGCTCTGCCGAGTCCTAGTGCCTACCTCTACCTCTACTTCACTGTGTAATCCTTCATCTGGCTCTGCCGAGTGCTAGTGCCTACCTCTACTTCACTGTGTAATCCTTCATCTGACTGCCTAGTCCTAGTGGTTACCTCTACCTCTACTTCACTGTGTAATCCTACATCTGGCTCTGCCTAGTCCTAGTGGTTACATCTACCTCTACTTCACTGTGTAATCCTTCATCTGGCTCTGCCTAGTCCTAGTGGTTACCTCTACCTCTACTTCACTGTGTAATCCTTCATCTGGCTCTGCCTAGTCCTAGTGGTTACCTCTACCTCTACTTCACCGTGTAATCCTTCATCTGGCTCTGCCTAGTCCTAGTGGTTACCTCTACCTCTACTCCACTGTGTAATCCTTCATCTGGCTCTGCCTAGTCCTAGTGCCTACCTCTACTTCACTGTGTAATCCTTCATCTGACTCTGCCTCGTCCTAGTGGTTACCTCTACCTCTACTTCACTGTGTAATCCTACATCTGGCTTTGCCTAGTCCTAGTGGTTACCTCTACCTCTACTTCACTGTGTAATCCTTCATCTGGCTCTGCCTAGTCCTAGTGCCTACCTCTACCTCTACTTCACTGTGTAATCCTTCATCTGGCTCTGCCGAGTGCTAGTGCCTACCTCTACTTCACTGTGTAATCCTTCATCTGACTGCCTAGTCCTAGTGGTTACCTCTACCTCTACTTCACTGTGTAATCCTACATCTGGCTCTGCCTAGTCCTAGTGGTTACATCTACCTCTACTTCACTGTGTAATCCTTCATCTGGCTCTGCCTAGTCCTAGTGGTTACCTCTACCTCTACTTCACTGTGTAATCCTTCATCTGGCTCTGCCTAGTCCTAGTGGTTACCTCTACCTCTACTTCACCGTGTAATCCTTCATCTGGCTCTGCCTAGTCCTAGTGGTTACCTCTACCTCTACTCTACTGTGTAATCCTTCATCTGGCTCTGCCGAGTCCTAGTGCCTACCTCTACTTCACTGTGTAATCCTTCATCTGACTCTGCCTAGTCCTAGTGGTTACCTATACCTCTACTTCACTGTGTAATCCTACATCTGGCTCTGCCTAGTCCTAGTGGTTACCTCTACCTCTACTTCACTGTGTAATCCTTCATCTGGCTCTGCCTAGTCCTAGTGGTTACCTCTACCTCTACTTCACTGTGTAATCCTTCATCTGGCTCTGCCTAGTCCTAGTGGTTACCTCTACCTCTACTTCACTGTGTAATCCTTCATCTGGCTCTGCCTAGTCCTAGTGGTTACCTCTACCTCTACTTCACTGTGTAATCCTTCATATGGCTCTGCCAAGTCCTAGTGCCTACCTCTACCTCTACTTCACTGTGTAATACTTCATCTGGCTCTGCCGAGTCCTAGTGCCTACCTCTACCTCTACTTCACTTTGTAATACTTCATCTGGCTCTGCCTAGTCCTAGTGGTTACCTCTACCTCTCTCACTGTGTAATACTTCATCTGGCTCTGCCTAGTCCTAGAGGTTACCTCTACCTCTACTTCACTGTGTAATCCTTCATCTGGCTCTGCCTAGTCCTAGTGGTTACCTCTACCTCTACTTCACTGTGTAATCCTTCATCTGGCTCTGCCTAGTCCTAGTGGTTACCTCTACCTCTACTTCACTGTGTAATCCTTCATCTGGCTCTGCCTAGTCCTAGTGGTTACCTCTACCTCTTCTTCACTGTGTAATCCTTCATATGGCTCTGCCAAGTCCTAGTGCCTACCTCTACCTCTACTTCACTGTGTAATACTTCATCTGGCTCTGCCGAGTCCTAGTGCCTACCTCTACCTCTACTTCACTGTGTAATACTTCATCTGGCTCTGCCTAGTCCTAGTGGTTACCTCTACCTCTCTCACTGTGTAATACTTCATCTGGCTCTGCCTAGTCCTAGAGGTTACCTCTACCTCTACTTCACTGTGTAATCCTTCATCTGGCTCTGCCTAGTCCTAGTGGTTACCTCTACCTCTACTTCACTGTGTAATCCTTCATCTGGCTCTGCCTAGTCCTAGTGGTTACCTCTACCTCTACTTCACTGTGTAATCCTTCATATGGCTCTGCCAAGTCCTAGTGCCTACCTCTACCTCTACTTCACTGTGTAATACTTCATCTGGCTCTGCCTAGTCCTAGTGGTTACCTCTACCTCTACTTCACCGTGTAATCCTTCATCTGGCTCTGCCGAGTCCTAGTGCCTACCTCTACCTCTACTTCACTGTGTAATCCTTCATCTGGCTCTGCCGAGTGCTAGTGCCTACCTCTACTTCACTGTGTAATCCTTCATCTGACTGCCTAGTCCTAGTGGTTACCTCTACCTCTACTTCACTGTGTAATCCTACATCTGGCTCTGCCTAGTCCTAGTGGTTACATCTACCTCTACTTCACTGTGTAATCCTTCATCTGGCTCTGCCTAGTCCTAGTGGTTACCTCTACCTCTACTTCACTGTGTAATCCTTCATCTGGCTCTGCCTAGTCCTAGTGGTTACCTCTACCTCTACTTCACTGTGTAATCCTTCATCTGGCTCTGCCTAGTCCTAGTGGTTACCTCTACCTCTACTTCACTGTGTAATCCTTCATATGGCTCTGCCAAGTCCTAGTGCCTACCTCTACCTCTACTTCACTGTGTAATACTTCATCTGGCTCTGCCGAGTCCTAGTGCCTACCTCTACCTCTACTTCACTGTGTAATACTTCATCTGGCTCTGCCTAGTCCTAGTGGTTACCTCTACCTCTCTCACTGTGTAATACTTCATCTGGCTCTGCCTAGTCCTAGAGGTTACCTCTACCTCTACTTCACTGTGTAATCCTTCATCTGGCTCTGCCTAGTCCTAGTGGTTACCTCTACCTCTACTTCACTGTGTAATCCTTCATATGGCTCTGCCAAGTCCTAGTGCCTACCTCTACCTCTACTTCACTGTGTAATACTTCATCTGGCTCTGCCTAGTCCTAGTGGTTACCTCTACCTCTACTTCACCGTGTAATCCTTCATCTGGCTCTGCCTAGTCCTAGTGGTTACCTCTACCTCTACTTCACTGTGTAATCCTTCATATGGCTCTGCCAAGTCCTAGTGCCTACCTCTACCTCTACTTCACTGTGTAATACTTCATCTGGCTCTGCCTAGTCCTAGTGGTTACCTCTACCTCTACTTCACCGTGTAATCCTTCATCTGGCTCTGCCTAGTCCTAGTGGTTACCTCTACCTCTACTTCACTGTGTAATCCTTCATCTGGCTCTGCCGAGTCCTAGTGCCTACCTCTACCTCTACTTCACTGTGTAATACTTCATCTGGCTCTGCCTAGTCCTAGTGGTTACCTCTACCTCTCTCACTGTGTAATACTTCATCTGGCTCTGCCGAGTCCTAGTGCCTACCTCTACCTCTACTTCACTGTGTAATACTTCATCTGGCTCTGCCTAGTCCTAGTGGTTACCTCTACCTCTCTCACTGTGTAATACTTCATCTGGCTCTGCCTAGTCCTAGAGGTTACCTCTACCTCTACTTCACTGTGTAATCCTTCATCTGGCTCTGCCTAGTCCTAGTGGTTACCTCTACCTCTACTTCACTGTGTAATCCTTCATCTGGCTCTGCCTAGTCCTAGTGGTTACCTCTACCTCTACTTCACTGTGTAATCCTTCATATGGCTCTGCCAAGTCCTAGTGCCTACCTCTACCTCTACTTCACTGTGTAATACTTCATCTGGCTCTGCCGAGTCCTAGTGCCTACCTCTACCTCTACTTCACTGTGTAATACTTCATATGGCTCTGCCGAGTCCTAGTGCCTACCTCTACCTCTACTTCACTGTGTAATCCTTCATCTGGCTCTGCCTAGTCCTAGTGGTTACCTCTACCTCTACTTCACCGTGTAATCCTTCATCTGGCTCTGCCGAGTGCTAGTGCCTACCTCTACTTCACTGTGTAATCCTTCATCTGACTGCCTAGTCCTAGTGGTTACCTCTACCTCTACTTCACTGTGTAATCCTACATCTGGCTCTGCCTAGTCCTAGTGGTTACATCTACCTCTACTTCACTGTGTAATCCTTCATCTGGCTCTGCCTAGTCCTAGTGGTTACCTCTACCTCTACTTCACTGTGTAATCCTTCATCTGGCTCTGCCTAGTCCTTGTGGTTACCTCTACCTCTACTTCACCGTGTAATCCTTCATCTGGCTCTGCCTAGTCCTAGTGGTTACCTCTACCTCTACTTCACTGTGTAATCCTTCATCTGGCTCTGCCGAGTCCTAGTGCCTACCTCTACCTCTACTTCACTGTGTAATACTTCATCTGGCTCTGCCTAGTCCTAGTGGTTACCTCTACCTCTCTCACTGTGTAATACTTCATCTGGCTCTGCCTAGTCCTAGTGGTTACCTCTACCTCTCTCACTGTGTAATACTTCATCTGGCTCTGCCTAGTCCTAGTGGTTACCTCTACCTCTCTCACTGTGTAATACTTCATCTGGCTCTGCCTAGTCCTAGTGGTTACCTCTACCTCTACTTCACTGTGTAATCCTTCATCTGGCTCTGCCTAGTCCTAGTGGTTACCTCTACCTCTACTCCACTGTGTAATCCTTCATCTGGCTCTGCCGAGTCCTAGTGCCTACCTCTACTTCACTGTGTAATCCTTCATCTGACTCTGCCTAGTCCTAGTGGTTACCTCTACCTCTACTTCACTGTGTAATCCTACATCTGGCTCTGCCTAGTCCTAGTGGTTACCTCTACCTCTCTCACTGTGTAATACTTCATCTGGCTCTGCCTAGTCCTAGAGGTTACCTCTACCTCTACTTCACTGTGTAATCCTTCATCTGGCTCTGCCTAGTCCTAGTGGTTACCTCTACCTCTACTTCACTGTGTAATCCTTCATCTGGCTCTGCCTAGTCCTAGTGGTTACCTCTACCTCTACTTCACTGTGTAATCCTTCATATGGCTCTGCCAAGTCCTAGTGCCTACCTCTACCTCTACTTCACTGTGTAATACTTCATCTGGCTCTGCCGAGTCCTAGTGCCTACCTCTACCTCTACTTCACTGTGTAATACTTCATCTGGCTCTGCCTAGTCCTAGTGGTTACCTCTACCTCTCTCACTGTGTAATACTTCATCTGGCTCTGCCTAGTCCTAGAGGTTACCTCTACCTCTACTTCACTGTGTAATCCTTCATCTGGCTCTGCCTAGTCCTAGTGGTTACCTCTACCTCTACTTCACTGTGTAATCCTTCATCTGGCTCTGCCTAGTCCTAGTGGTTACCTCTACCTCTACTTCACTGTGTAATCCTTCATATGGCTCTGCCAAGTCCTAGTGCCTACCTCTACCTCTACTTCACTGTGTAATACTTCATCTGGCTCTGCCGAGTCCTAGTGCCTACCTCTACCTCTACTTCATTGTGTAATACTTCATCTGGCTCTGCCGAGTCCTAGTGCCTACCTCTACCTCTACTTCACTGTGTAATCCTTCATCTGGCTCTGCCTAGTCCTAGTGGTTACCTCTACCTCTACTTCACTGTGTAATCCTTCATCTGGCTCTGCCGAGTCCTAGTGCCTACCTCTACCTCTACTTCACTGTGTAATCCTTCATCTGACTCTGCCTAGTCCTAGTGGTTACCTCTACCTCTACTTCACTGTGTAATCCTACATCTGGCTCTGCCTAGTCCTAGTGGTTACCTCTACCTCTATTTCACCGTGTAATCCTTCATCTGGCTCTGCCTAGTCCTAGTGGTTACCTCTACCTCTACTTCACTGTGTAATCCTTCATCTGGCTCTGCCTAGTCCTAGTGGTTACCTCTACCTCTCTCACTGTGTAATACTTCATCTGGCTCTGCCTAGTCCTAGAGGTTACCTCTACCTCTACTTCACTGTGTAATCCTTCATCTGGCTCTGCCTAGTCCTAGTGGTTACCTCTACCTCTCTCACTGTGTAATACTTCATCTGGCTCTGCCTAGTCCTAGAGGTTGCCTCTACCTCACTGTGTACTCCTTCATCTGGTTTTGCCTAGTCCTAGTGGTTACCTCTACCTCTCTCACTGTGTAATACTTCATATGGCTCTGCCTAGTCCTAGTGGTTACCTCTACCTCTACTTCACTGTAATCCTTCATCTGGCTCTGCCTAGTCCTAGTGGTTACCTCTACCTCTCTCACTGTGTAATACTTCATCTGGCTCTGCCTAGTCCTAGAGGTTACCTCTACCTCTACTTCACTGTGTAATCCTTCATCTGGCTCTGCCTAGTCCTAGTGGTTACCTCTACCTCTCTCACTGTGTAATACTTCATCTGGCTCTGCCTAGTCCTAGAGGTTGCCTCTACCTCACTGTGTACTCCTTCATCTGGTTTTGCCTAGTCCTAGTGGTTACCTCTACCTCTCTCACTGTGTAATACTTCATATGGCTCTGCCTAGTCCTAGTGGTTACCTCTACCTCTACTTCACTGTAATCCTTCATCTGGCTCTGCCTAGTCCTAGTGCCTATCTCACTGGCAATCACATACCCTACAACCAAGGAAATATGGAAGAGTACTCCAAGTGCTAATGTCTATTTTACTTTTAACTCACTCCACCACTTTCCACTCTTCCCCATTCTTCTCTCAATTGCTGTCCTGCTTCCTAGATATTTATTGTGCTGTCCCCCTGCCTTCAGTCTAGATATGAACAGTGCTGTCCCCTTGCCTTCAGACTAGATATTTACTGTGCTGTCCCCGTGCCTTCAGTCTAGATATGTATAGTGCTGTCCCTCTGCCTTCAGTCTAGATTTTAACAGTGCTGTCCCCCTTAGACTAGCCTAAATATTTACAGTGCTGTCCTCCTGCCCCCAGTCTAGATATTTACAGTGCCGTCCTACTGCCTCCAGTCTAGGTATTTACAGTGCTGTCCTCCTGCCTCCAGTCTAGATATTTAGTGCTGTCCCCTTGCTTCCAGTCTAGGTATTTCTTCATCCCTATTTGACCCTCGTTCCTTCCCTCCCTCCCAACATCCCTCCAGTCTAGATATTTACAGTGCTGTCCTATGGCCTCCAGTCAAGACATATACATTGCTGTCCCCCTGAATGGCTTTGATCACTTTGAATGATATATTAATTGATTTATGAATGTCTTTTGAGCTTTGTAGCTGTGAGAGGTAAAACACCCTAGTCTGTAAGTCCACTATAAACACACTAGTCTGTAAGTCCACTATAAACACACTAGTCTGTATTTCCACTGTAAATACACTAGTCTGTATTTCCACTGTAAATACACTAGTCTGTATTTCCACTATAAAACACGCTAGTCTGTAAATCCACTATTAAACACTATTCCAACATGGATCTATGATGAAGTCAATGCAGTAAACATCGAGGACAGGACATTCTCTTCCATCTGCCATTTATGTAATTCTGAGATGCACACCATTCCCCATTGCGTGAAAGTGTGTTTAAACTGGAGTGATGTGTCAGCTGGTTTTCCTAGAGAGAATTGGAAAAGGAGGACAACAGAGAAAATAATTCCTTTTAATGACCTTTTCTACCACCACCAATGGGCTAGTCCATTACCTCCCGCCACCACTATTAATGGGTTAGTTCATTACCTCCCGCCACCACTATTAATGGGCTAGTTCATTACCTCCCGCCACCACTATTAATGGGCTAGTTCATTACCTCCCGCCACCACTATTAATGAGCTAGTTCATTACCTCCCGCCACCACTATTAATGGGCTAGTTCATTACCTCCCGCCACCACCCTCCTGGCTCATGTGACTGCACAAATACAAACACACACACACACAGGCCAGATTGTATCCTGTTACAGGGATACGTCATTTCCGGTCACAACTTGCAGGCTTGTTTTCGAGTTGCTGTGCGTTTTGTTGCCAACCTGTTTTGCTACCTGACAACTTTACGGTTTTCACTTTTTAATTACCGTTCATATATTTATTTATTTTTTCCTCAACTTTTTCAACTTTTTCACTCCGGACGCTTTATCTGGACACGATTCGTCAGGACCTCCAACAGCCGAAGCTAAGTAGTAACATTAACATGATGCCTTCTAATTGCAGCCGCTGTACTCATAATATACAGGAGAACGATCGCCTTACGGCGAGGATAGCTGTGCTGCAAGCCCAGCTTCAGACGCAATCGTTAGGCAAGGGTAATTTCAGTGTAGGAAAGGATGAAACAGCTTCTGTGCCACCAGTAAGTACAGATAGTAGTATAAATCCCCTGACACAGTCCCCGCAGCCGGACAACTTGCTCACGGTTTCTGGAAGGAAATGCTGTAGGAACGCTCAACCGGTGTCGCTCATTCAGCCGACAAACTTTCAACCGGTTTTCCCCATTAAGCAGCGGGTCGGAGTCAGAGGCCGATTCTTCTCTGGTCTCTACTCCTCCCGTTACGGGGTCTGAGACGCCGAAGCTTCCCACCATTAGCTCTGACAAATTGAAAACTCTAGTCATTGGCGACTCCATTACCCGCAGTATTAGACTTAAAGCGAATCATCCAGCGATCATACACTGTTTACCCGGGGGCAGGGCTACCGACGTTAAGGCTAATCTAAAGATGGTGCTGGCTAAAGCTAAAACTGGCGAGTGTAGAGAGTATAGAGAGATTGTTATCCACGTCGGCACCAACGATGTTAGGATGAAACAGTCAGAGATCACCAAGTGCAACATAGCTTCTGCGTGCATATCAGCTAGAAAGATGTGTCGGCATCGAGTAATTGTCTCTGGCCCCCTCCCAGTTAGGGGGAGTGATGAGCTCTACAGCAGAGTCTCACAACTCAATCGCTGGTTGAAAACTGTTTTCTGCCCCTCCCAAAAGATAGAATTTGTAGATAATTGGCCCTCTTTCTGGGACTCACCCACAAACAGGACCAAGCCTGACCTGCTGAGGAGTGACGGACTCCATCCTAGCTGGAGGGGTGCTCTCATCTTATCTACCAACATAGACAGGGCTCTAACTCCTCTAGCTCCACAATGAAATAGGGTGCAGGCCAGGCAGCAGGCTGTTAGCCAGCCTGCCAGCATAGTGGAGTCTGCCACTAGCACAGTCTGTGTAGTCAGCTCAGCTATCACCATTGAGACCGTGTCTGTGCCTCGACCTAGGTTGGGCAAAACTAAACATGGCGGTGTTCGCCTTAGCAATCTCACTAGGATAAAGACCACCTCCATTCCTGTCATTACTGAAAGAGATCATGATACCTCACATCTCAAAATAGGGCTACTTAATGTTAGATCCCTTACTTCAAAGGCAATTATAGTCAATGAACTAATCACTGATCATAATCTTGATGTGATTGGCCTGACTGAAACATGGCTTAAGCCTGATGAATTTACTGTTTTAAATGAGGCCTCACCTCCTGGCTACACTAGTGACCATATCCCCGTGCATCCCGCAAAGGCGGAGGGGTTGCTAACATTTACGATAGCAAATTTCAATTTACAAAAAAAAAAAAAATGACGTTTTCGTCTTTTGAGCTTCTAGTCATGAAATCTATGCAGCCTACTCAATCACTTTTTATAGCTACTGTTTACAGGCCTCCTGGGCCATATACAGCGTTTCTCACTGAGTTCCCTGAATTCCTATCGGACCTTGTAGTCATAGCAGATAATATTCTAATCTTTGGTGACTTTAATATTCACATGGAAAAGTCCACAGACCCACTCCAAAAGGCTTTCGGAGCCATCATCGACTCAGTGGGTTTTGTCCAACATGTCTCTGGACCCACTCACTGTCACAGTCATACGCTGGACCTAGTTTTGTCCCATGGAATAAATGTGGTGGATCTTAATGTTTTTCCTCATAATCCTGGACTATCGGACCACCATTTTATTACGTTTGCAATTGCAACAAATAATCTGCTCAGACCCCAACCAAGGAACATCAAAAGTCGTGCTATAAATTCACAGACAACACAAAGATTCCTTGATGCCCTTCCAGACTCCCTCTGCCTACCCAAGGACGCCAGAGGACAAAAATCAGTTAACCACCTAACTGAGGATCTCAATTTAACCTTGCGCAATACCCTAGATGCAGTTGCACCCCTAAAAACTAAAAAAAATTCTCATAAGAAACTAGCTCCCTGGTACACAGAAAATACCCGAGCTCTGAAGCAAGCTTCCAGAAAATTGGAACGGAAATGGCGCCACACCAAACTGGAAGTCTTCCGACTAGCTTGGAAAGACAGTACCGTGCAGTACCGAAGAGCCCTTACTGCTGCTCGATCATCCTATTTTTCTAACTTAATTGAGGAAAATAAGAACAATCCGAAATTCCTTTTTGATACTGTCGCAAAGCTAACTAAAAAGCAGCATTCCCCAAGAGAGGATGACTTTCACTTTAGCAGTGATAAATTCATGAACTTCTTTGAGGAAAAGATTATGATTATTAGAAAGCAAATTACGGACTCCTCTTTAAACCTGCGTATTCCTCCAAACCTCAGTTGTCCTGAGTCTGCACAACTCTGCCAGGACCTAGGATCAAGAGAGACGCTCAAGTGTTTTAGTACTATATCTCTTGACACAATGATGAAAATAATCATGGCCTCTAAACCTTCAAGCTGCATACTGGACCCTATTCCAACTAAACTACTGAAAGAGCTGCTTCCTGTGCTTGGCCCTCCTATGTTGAACATAATAAACGGCTCTCTATCCAACGGATGTGTACCAAACTCACTAAAAGTGGCAGTAATAAAGCCTCTCTTGAAAAAGCCAAACCTTGACCCAGAAAATATAAAAAACTATCGGCCTATATCGAATCTTCCATTCCTCTCAAAAATTTTAGAGAAGGCTGTTGCTCAGCAACTCACTGCCTTCCTGAAGACAAACAATGTATACGAAATGCTTCAGTCTGGTTTTAGACCCCATCATAGCACTGAGACGGCACTTGTGAAGGTGGTAAATGACATTTTAATGGCATCGGACCGAGGCTCTGCATCTGTCCTCGTGCTCCTAGACCTTAGTGCCGCTTTTGATACCATCGATCACCACATTCTTTTGGAGAGATTGGAAACCCAAATTGGTCTACACGGACATGTTCTGGCCTGGTTTAGATCTTATCTGTCGGAAAGATATCAGTTTGTCTCTGTGAATGGTTTGTCCTCTGACAAATCAACTGTAAATTTCGGTGTTCCTCAAGGTTCCGTTTTAGGACCACTATTGTTCTCACTATATATTTTCCCTCTTGGGGATGTTATTCGAAAACATAATGTAAACTTTCACTGCTATGCGGATGACACACAGCTGTACATTTCAATGAAACATGGTGAAGCCCCAAAATTGCCCTCGCTAGAAGCATGTGTTTCAGACATAAGGAAGTGGATGGCTGCAAACTTTCTACTATTAAACTCGGACAAAACAGAGATGCTTGTTCTAGGTCCCAAGAAACAAAGAGATCTTCTGTTGAATCTGACAATTAATCTTAATGGTTGTACAGTCGTCTCAAATAAAACTGTGAAGGACCTCGGCGTTACTCTGGACCCTGATCTCTCTTTTGAAGAACATATCAAGACCATTTCAAGGACATCTTTTTTCCATCTACGTAACATTGCAAAAATCAGAAACTTTCTGTCCAAAAATGATGCAGAAAAATTAATCCATGCTTTTGTCACTTCTAGGTTAGACTACTGCAATGCTCTATTTTCCGGCTACCCGGATAAAGCACTAAATAAACTTCAGTTAGTGCTAAATACGGCTGCTAGAATCCTGACTAGAACCAAAAAATTTGATCATATTACTCCAGTGCTAGCCTCTCTACACTGGCTTCCTGTCAAAGCAAGGGCTGATTTCAAGGTTTTACTGCTAACCTACAAAGCATTACATGGGCTTGCTCCTACCTATCTCTCTGATTTGGTCCTGCCGTACATACCTACACGTACGCTACGGTCACAAGACGCAGGCCTCCTAATTGTCCCTAGAATTTCTAAGCAAACAGCTGGAGGCAGGGCTTTCTCCTATAGAGCTCCATTTTTATGGAACGGTCTGCCTACCCATGTCAGAGACGCAAACTCGGTCTCAACCTTTAAGTCTTTACTGAAGACTCATCTCTTCAGTGGGTCATATGATTGAGTGTAGTCTGGCCCAGGAGTGGGAAGGTGAACGGAAAGGCTCTGGAGCAACGAACCGCCCTTGCTGTCTCTGCCTGGCCGGTTCCCCTCTTTCCACTGGGATTCTCTGCCTCTAACCCTATTACAGGGGCTGGGTCACTGGCTTACTGGGGCTCTCTCATGCCGTCCCTGGAGGGGGTGCGTCACCTGAGTGGGTTGATTCACTGTTGTGGTCATCCTGTCTGGGTTGGCGCCCCCCTTGGGTTGTGCCGTGGCGGAGATCTTTGTGGGCTATACTCAGCCTTGTCTCAGGATGGTAAGTTGGTGGTTGAAGATATCCCTCTAGTGGTGTGGGGGCTGTGCTTTGGCAAAGTGGGTGGGGTTATATCCTTCCTGTTTGGCCCTGTCCGGGGTGACCTCGGATGGGGCCACAGTGTCTCCTGACCCCTCCTGTCTCAGCCTCCAGTATTTATGCTGCAGTAGTTTATGTGTCGGGGGCTGGGGTCAGTTTGTTATATCTGGAGTACTTCTCCTGTCCTATTCGGTGTCCTGTGTGAATCTAAGTGTGCGTTCTCTAATTCTCTCCTTCTCTCTTTCTTTCTCTCTCTCGGAGGACCTGAGCCCTAGGACCTGAGCTCCAGGACTACCTGACATGATGACTCCTTGCTGTCCCCAGTCCACCTGGCCATGCTGCTGTTCCAGTTTCAACTGACCTGAGCCCTAGGACCATGCCCCAGGACTACCTGACATGATGACTCCTTGCTGTCCCCAGTCCACCTGGCCATGCTGCTGCTCTAGTTTCAACTTCCACCTGACTGTGCTGCTGCTCCAGTTTCAACTGTTCTGCCTTATTATTATTCGACCATGCTGGTCATTTATGAACATTTGAACATCTTGGCCATGTTCTGTTATAATCTCCACCCGGCACAGCCAGAAGAGGACTGGCCACCCCACATAGCCTGGTTCCTCTCTAGGTTTCTTCCTAGGTTTTGGCCTTTCTAGGGAGTTTTTCCTAGCCACCGTGCTTCTACACCTGCATTGCTTGCTGTTTGGGGTTTTAGGCTGGGTTTCTGTACAGCACTTTGAGATATCAGCTGATGTACGAAGGGCTATATAAATAAATTTGATTTGATTTATTAATGGGCTAGTTCATTACCTCCCCCCACCACCAATAAGCTAGTTCATTACCTCCCCCCACCACTATTAATGGGCTAGTTCATTACCTCCCGCCACCACTATTAATGAGCTAGTTCATTACCTCCCCCACCACTATTAATGGGCTAGTTCATTACCTCCCGCCCCTACTATTAATGGGCTAGTTCATTGCCTCCCGCCACCACTAATGAGCTAGTTCTTTACCTCCTGGCACCACTATTAATGAGCTAGTTCATTACCTCTGCGAAGGGAGAGACTGGGGTAATAGAGCCGACAGTAGTACTATGGCTTCCTGTCACGTTCCAGAGTTACTCCTCTTGTCTTTAATCAGGTACTATATGGGCTCCTATGTTGGGTGCAGGGAGTTATTTGGGACACAACCCATGTGTCTGCGGATTCTGTATGTTCAGCAGAATGATGTTCATCTTTGGGGAGATTGCTGACTGGACTTTTTGGGGACTTTCAATTGAAATGCCTGGAACATAGTCCTTAATTGAAACAATAACAAATTGGACTCCCCAACCCTGTTTTGGTAAAAAGCTGACAGATGGGCCCTAATGAATGTAACCACACTCAAATTCAAAATTATAGTTGTTTTGATTTATAGTGCTATACTGTGTTTGTTTACAATTACATTGTTTGTTTACAATTACATTGGAGTAAAACAAGCTTATATTTGTGATTCTGAGGGGGTACGACAGTTGAATTAAATTCATGAGGCAAGTAAAATTATTCTAAAATCAATGGCTATATATCATTAATGTGTGTGTTATAGTGTGCAGAGAATACTTAAAAAAATTTCAGCTGTGTAGAATTGAGAAATTCTTGAATTCCAAAACTTCAGGGAGAAAAACAGCTCTTAATTGAATTACGTTATTAAGGCTACAAAACGTCTAGGTGAAAATGTTCAGTGTTGTGAGGTTGTATTTGAACCTCTTGAAACTAGGGGGCACTATTTTTATTTTTGGAAAAATAACGTTCCCAAAGTAAACCGCCTATTTCTCAGGACCAGATGCTAGAATATGCATATAATTGGCAGCTGAGGATAGAAAACACTCTAAAGTTTCCAAAACGGTCAAAATATTGTCTGTGGGTATAACAGAACTGATATTGCAGGCGAAACCCTGAGGAAAATCCTATCAAGCTGTGCCTCTTATTTTGAAACCGTTGTGTTCCTATGCATCCCTATTGGCCATTGAAAGGGATACAGTGGGGTAAAAAAGTATTTAATCAGCCACCAATTGTGTAAGTTCTCCCACTTAAAAAGATGAAAGAGGCCTGTAATTTTCATCATAGGTACACTTCAACTATGACAGACAAAATGAGAAAAAAAATCCAGAAAATCACATTGTAGGATTTTTTAAATGAATTTATTTGCAAATTATATGAAGAATCCGGATTCGTCAACTTGTTCTGGAGGCATGCATTCATCATTCCACAGTCAGATCTTGGAATCAGTCCGTATCGCACCATCTGTTTTCTCATTGATTTCTCCAGAGTCCTGGAAATGAGACCTCATACACAGGGAATTAGACAATAGCCACACAAAACTAAAACAGTCACACAGGTGAAGGTAGCCCATAACACAGTGTTCATAACATTTTTCCATTTTCCAAACCAATTAGTCAGAAGTATCCACCCCAGAGTTTTCTGCCAACTCGTGAGCCAGGGTGGTCAAACCAGCTAAGGCTTTGGTCACTGATCCGTCCGGAGCTGTGTCATGGGGTAACAAACCACCTCCACCCACTCTCACCCTTTCCAGCCAACAAACATATCCAAGATTAATTCTATTCTGCCAAGTCATTCATTACATCTCTGGTATAATTGACGAAGCGCTGTGGATTATCCTAAATATAATTGATCCAGTTCACATTCTTATTTGAGAGTGGACCACTAGAAAATACTTAACTCTAATCCTGCTAAGATCTGAGTTCCTGCTTTGAATTCATTTGGTATCCCCCGTGGAACCCCAATGTTATCAATATATACTCTCTCGTCAAAAGACCCAGATGGAGTACTTCTTTCTCCCGTTTGGCCAACTTCATGTCATGGTGTTGAATGAATGTGAAAGGCATTCCCATATGCCCGAGAGCGCATGGGCCTGTCCAACCTGTAGGTTCTCTTCTCCCCCCATAAATCTTGTTAAGGATAGGGGGCAGTATTTCCCCTTTGGATGAATTGCGTGCCCATAGTGAACTGCATCAATCTGTCCTAAATTGCTAATATATGCATATTATAATTCATATGGGATAGAAACACTCTGATGTTTCTAAAACCGTTTGAATTATGTCTGTGAGTATAACAGAACTCACAGGGCAGGCAATCTTGCAAACTAGTTTTGAAATCCTGAAAGTTGGGGGAACTTTGACGTCATCGCCCCCTCCCTTCCCAACAAGTTATGGATCTGGCAACACTTCCCATGTCTTCCACTAGATGTCCTCATTCAATAGAAAGTGTAATGGAGCATTTGCTGTGAACTTTGACCTAATGGGAAGGAAAGTGCTACAGTGTCGCAAAAGATTCATGTGCTTGAAGGCGCGTATGCGTTGGAGTGCTTCGTCTGTTCCAATCAGCCCCAGATGAACTAGGATTGCCCGGTTGGAATGCTATTCGTTTTGTACGTTTATAACATCCTGAAGATTGATTCTGCACTTAGTTTGACCAGTTTCGTCGACCTGTAATATGTAATTTGGAAGTTTTGATGCAAAATTATCCTGGACCAGAAGTCATTTTTTGGGCATTTGAGCTGAAAGTGGTAGCAGATGCTGCTACATGGACACTAGAATTGAACATTATGAAACAAAACAATTTATTGTTGAACTAGGACTCCTTGCTCTACATTCTGATCGAAGACCATCAAAGGTAAGGGAATATTTATGTTGTAATTTTGTATTTCTGTTGACTCCAACATAGCGGAGAAATATTGTTACGTCTGAGCGCTGTCTCAGATTATTGCAACGTTAGGCTTTTTCCATAACGTAAAAAAAAATGTGATACAGCAGTTGCATTAAGAACCAGTGTATCTTTTTAATTATATGTAGAATATGTATCTTTAGTCAAAGTTTATGATGAATATTTCTGTTATCTGGCGTAGCTTACTATAATTCCTCCGGACATTTTGGAGAATTTTCTGAACATGGCGTCAATGTAAACCGAGATTTATGGATATAAAATGCATATTATCGAACAAAACATAAATGTACTGTGTAACATGTCATATGACTGTCATGTGATGAAGATTTTCAAGAGGTTAGTGAATATTTTTTTTTTAAATCCTGCTTTTTGTCATTTTATCTTTTGTGGTACAAAATGGCTACGTTTTCTCTTTGTTTTGGTGGTGGTCTAAAATAAATATATGCTGTGTTTTCACCGTAAAACATTTTAAAAATCTGACACGCTGGGTAGATGAACAAGGTGTTTATCTTTCATTTGAGGTATTGGACTTGTTAATGTGTGGAGGTTCAATATTTCTAAGAATATTTTTGCATTCCCTGCGCCACCGTTTCAGCTGAACGGGGGGGCTGTAGTCCCTGTAGGGGAACCCATAGGCTTAACATGTTCATAATATCATTCCTCCACACAACCACCAGATGTCAGCCCTGGCCCACTTTACCTTATTGAAACCGCCAGAATTCAATCAGCCTGTCATGTTAGACATAATCTGTCAGTGATAACATTCTCTGTCCTATTGCAGGTAACAACTTCCCCTACATATTTCCCATAAGTACTTCACCGGGCCAAACAGTAATATCTCCTCCTGTCACTGTAAAGGGAGGTAGTCTCGATTTAAAGGGAACCTGTGGATATAAATAGTGCAACTCAATGTAACTGTCATTTATCTGGCATTCCTGCTTTCGTGAACAGCTTTACCATACAGTATTCACTTTAATACGTGTCATGATTTGATTTTGTTCTCTCAAGGTTTTGGTTAATACTCTTTGTATATCTTTAACCTGAATTATTTGTAGTGGTCCTTTACCCTGGATGATTACTCTATGAATGTCCGTTGTGTTAGGGAGATTGATTGAACTCCGGCCGAACATATTCTCCTTACCAACTCTAACCTTTGCCACCTGGAACGGTACCATAGTATAGTTTAAAACTAGTCGAAGCCAACATACCATAACCCGAGATCCTGGGTCTTTATCGTTTTAACGTTAATTCGTACCTTTATACCATACTTCCTCTACTCGGGTACACAGTCAGAAACTCCAACCCTTACTATACTCCATCTGATCCCAAATTGGGTGTATGGGTTTGCATAGCCATCCCTTTCAGTGTGAGCTATGGCCTGATTCCATGAATTACACGGTGATTTACACACACTTAGATTTACACATAGAGACCCATGGTTCTAGACTGCTAAGGAGTGAATGACCCTAGTTGGTCTACATGAAACTCCACTGAGACATCCTTCCCAATCTCACTCTCCTTTCCTTACTATTCAGTTCCAGTGACCTGCTAAGATGTTATGGTAATATCACATTCTCCTCGTCTAGCACGAGTCAAGTTACCCTCTTTGGCCTTCTCAGGGTTCATGGTGTATTAGGAATATGGCTCCCACGATCAGACGGCTCCCGACGAATCAGTATACCTGTAAAGCCCCACCCTTTCCCGGAAAACATATCAGCAGCCAGAGGCCAGACACCTCCACTTTTATGAACAAACACAGGGATGGAATGACGGGAAAGGAAGTCTTCGTTCGAGAGATGGCCCCCGGAATTCTGTTAATTCCAGTTCTCCTCTCGAACACTGTGATTGTTCAACAGTGTCAGAGTGTCTTACCCTCCCGCAGTGTGTGATATGATTCCAGGTAGTTATTTTAGCTATTCTCACAGCGAAGGCTGTCACCAGGAGTCCTTGGTATGGCCCCTTCCAACGTGCTGCTTCCCGCCTATTCTCCTCGGGGACTGGATTGAGTGAATCACCTTATCCTGTAGTTTACCTGTAGTGCATAAATCTTGGACATACAGGTTTTTTTTTGTTGTTGTTGAATTTGACCCCTTTTTCTCCCTAATTTTGTGGTATCCAATTGTTTAGTGGCTACCATCTTGTCTCATTGCTACAACTCCCGTACGGGCTCAGGAGAGATGAAGGTTGAAAGTCATGCATCCTCCGATACACAACCCAACCAAGCCGCACTGCTTCTTAACACAGCGCCATCCAACCCGGAAGCCAGCCGCACCAATGTGTCAGAGGAAACAACGTGCACCTGGCAACCTTGGTTAGCGCGCACTGCGTCCGGCCCACCACAGGAGTCGCTGGTGCGCGATGAGACAAGGATTTCCCTGCCGGCCAACCCCTCCCTAACCTGGACAACGCTGGACCAATTGTGCGTCGCCCCACGGACCTCCTGGTCGCGGCCGGTTACGACAGAGCCTGGGCGCGAACCCAGAGTCTCTGGTGGCACAGCTGGCGCTGCAGTACAGCGCCCTTAACCTCTAGTGACTCCCCATCCTGGGTGCGGGAGCTTAATCATCGACTGACACTAATTAGCATAACGCAACGGACATAAATATTCCTATTCATGAAAATCACAAGTGAAATGTATTGAGACACAGCTTAGCCTTTTGTTAATCACCCTGTCATCTCAGATTTTCAAAATATGCTTCACAGCCAAAGCTAGACAAGCATTTGTGTAAGTTTATCGATAGCCTAGCATAGCATTATGTCCAGCTAGCAGGTAACTTGGTCACGGAAATCAGAAAAGCAATTCAATTAAATTGTTTACCTTTGATGAGCTTCAGATGTTTTCACTCACGAGACTCCCAGTTAGATAGCAAATGTTCCTTTTTTCCAAAAATATTATTTTTGTAGGCCAAATAGCTCCATTTGTTCTTCACGTTTGGCTGAGAAATTGCCCGGAAATTGCAGTCACGAAAACACCAAAAAATATTCCAAATTAGGTCCATAATATCGACAGAAACATGGCAAACGTTGTTTGTAATCAATCCTCAAGGTGTTTTTCAAATATCTATTTGGTAATATATCCAGCGGGACAATTGGTTTTTCAGTGGGACCGATTGGAATAATGGCTACCTCTGTATTTTACGTGAGAATCACTCTGGGAACCATCAGGTGACCAGTTGCGCAATGTAGCCGCTTACGGGTATTCTTCAACATAAATGCGTAAAACTACGTCACAATGCTGTAGACACCTTGGGGAATACGGAGAAAAAGTAATCTGGTTGATAGCCCATTCACTGCTCAATAGAGACGCATTGGAACGCAGCGCTTTCAAAACATGAGGCTCTTCCGGATTGGATTTCGCCTGCAATATCAGTTTTGTTATACTCAGACAATATTTTTACAGTTTTGGAAGCTTTACAGCCAGTTCAGAGAGCAAACAGGTTGTTGAAGGTGGGAAGGAGAAAGTCTGAGAATGGATACTGTAGTACAATGCATTGTAGGCTGTATACTGTACAATGGATGAATTGTATGGCCCTGAACATTGTGCTTTCCATTTATTAACAGTACTGACTGCTCAATAGATTTTGACTAGTTGCAGGTTCATATCAACAAAGAGCAAGAATTACAGTATTACAGAGACAAAGGACAAGTTTGTGAGATGCAGGGAACAGTACTGTAAAAATAGGGGTACAAGGAGGAGGAAGAACATAAAACAAAATTGCAAAGAGCAAAGCAGAGTAGTAATTTCTGATAAATTTTGAGCTACTATGATAGAACATGTTTTCGTTCATCAAAAGACAATGACGGGAAAAAAATGAATTTTTTTTTAGATAGAAAATGTACTTCTCCCTAAGAATTGTATGTTTTGAACAATGTGTTTTCTATTTTTTGGTGTATTGTTTACTGACTGCTTGAGTGTATCATTTTGATCACTTTGTTTATGATTTGAGAGCAGTGTTTGATTTTGAACACAGGTAAAACTGTTTTGAGGCAAATGGTTCGTTTTGCAAGAGGAGTCAAAGGTTATGTAAATAGTGCTTGAAGATGAGGTTTTATGTTTTCAGGAAATGGAGCAAGGTTTCAGGAATTGTATTTTAGCAATTGAGAAAAACTGTAATATATTTAAATAAAAAATATTCTAATGGCCTCTTGGAACTACTTCTCCCGGACCCGGGAGAATTGTCATCAACTGACAGCCAAAACAAGACAAGCATTTGTGTAAGTTTATCGATAGCCTAGCATAGCATTATGTACAGCTAGCAGCAGACAACTTGGTCACGAAAATCAGAAAATCAATCAAATTAAATCGTTTACCTTTGAGCCTTTTACTCAGGAGTGGCTTCCATCTGGCCACTCTACCATAAAGGCTGGATTGGATGGAGTGCTGCAGAGATGGTTGTCCTTCTGAAATGTTTTCCCCATCTCCACAGATGAACTCAGGAGCTTTGTGAGAGTGACCATTGGGTTCTTGGTCATCTCCTTGACCAATGCCCTTCTCCGCCGATTGCTCAGTTTGGGCTGGCGACCAGCTCTAGGAAGAGTCTTGGTGGTTCCAAACTTCTGTGTTCTATGGAGACCTTCAATGCTGCAGAATGTTTGGTACCCTTCCCCAGATCTGTGCCTCAACACAATCCTGTCTCTGAGCTCTACAGACAATTCCTTTGACCCCACTGCTTGGTTTTTGCTCTGACATGCACTGTCAACTGTGGGACCTTATACAGACAGGTGTGTGCCTTTCCAAATCATGTCCAATCAATTGAATTTACCACATGTGGACTCTAATCAAGTTGTAGAAACATCTCTTCAGAGACTTTTCCCGATGCATCTCAAGGCTGATACATAATGGCGCCAGAGAGGATCACTGCCGTTTTATAGGTCCTAACCAACTGTGCTACTTTGTTTGTTTTTTCGCATTGTTTGTAACTTATTGTGTATATAATGTTGCTGCTACCATCTCTTATGACTGAAAAGAGATTCTGACATCAGAACAGCGTGAAGGATATACTACTTCCCTGAGACCAGGCCCAAATCCCTGTCATTTGCTTGAAGAAAAGACAGAAATACAGGGGGGTCGGTATGCCTTGTGGGAATTCGTCGGCGAATGTGTAAACCGCCACTACCATCCATTCTATTGCCCAACGTGCAATCACTGGAAAATAAACTGGACGATCTACGATCGTGACTATCCTACCAACTGGACATTAAAAACTATAATATCTAATGTTCCTCCGAGTCGTGGCTGAACGACAACACAGAGAACATAGAGCCGGCTGGGTTTTCCTTGCATTGGCAGGACAGAGCAGCTACGTCTGGTAAGATGAGGGGTGGGGGTGTGTGTCTATTTGACAATAACAGATGGTGAGCAATGTTTAAAATGAAAAAGACCTTGAGGTATTGCTCGCGTGAAGTCGAGTACCTCATGATAAGCTGTAGACAACACTATCTAAAAAAGTTTATCGATATTATTCGTGGCAGTCTATTTACCACCACAAACCGATCCTGGCATTAAGACCGCACTCAACAAGCTGTATAATGCCATAAACAAACAAGAAAACGCTCATCCAGAAGTGGTGCTCCTATTGAGCAGGGACTTTAAAGCAGGAAAACTTAAATCCCTTTTTTACCAGCATGTCACATGTGTAACCAGAGAAAAAACCTTTACTCCACACACAGAGGCGCATACAAAGCTCTCCCTCCATCCTCCTGATTCCTGCTTAGAAGCAAAAACGAAATTAGGAAGTACCAGCGACTCGCTCAGTACGGAAGTGGTCAGGTGACATGGATTCCACGCTATAGGACTGTTTTGCTAGAACAGACTGAAATATGTTCCGAGATTCAACAAATGACATTGAGGAGCATACCACCTCAGTCACCGGCTTCATCAATAAGTGCATCGATGACGTCGTCCCCACAATAACCGTACATACATCGGGGCGGAAGGGTAGCCTAGTGGTTAGAGCGTTGGACTAGTAACCGGAAGGTTGCAAGTTCAAACCCCCAAGCTGACAAGGTACAAACAAATCTGTTGTTCTGCCCCAGGCAGTTAACCCACTATTCCTAGGCCGTCATTGAAAATAAGAATTTGTTCTTAACTGACTTGCCTGGTTAAATAAAGGTCAAATAAATAAACATATCCCAACCAGAGGCCATGGATTACAGGCAACATTCACACCAAGCTAAAGGCTAGAGCTGCTGTTTTCAAGGAGAGGGACACTAATCCGGACGCTAACAAGAAAATGTCCTCAGACGAATCCTCAAACAGGCCAAGCGTCAATACAGGACTAAGTCTGTATCCTGCTACACCGGCTCTGATGCTTGTCGGATGTGACAGGGCTTTTAAACTATTACGGACTACAAAGGGAAACCCAGCTGCGAGCTGCCCAGACGACGTGGGCCTACCAGATGAGCTAAATGCTTTAATGCACGCTTCGAGGCAAGCAACACTGAAGAATGTTTGACTGCACCAGCTGTTCCGGATGACTGTGTGATCACCGTCTCCAAAGCAAGACCTTTAAACAGGTCAACCAGACGGATTACCAGGATGTATACTCAGGACATGCGTGGACCAACTGGCAAGTGTCTTCACTGACATTTTCAACCTCTCCCTGACTGAGTCTGTAATACCTATATGTTTCAAGCAGACCACCATAGTGCCTGTGCCCAAGAAAGTGAAGGTAACCTGCCACAAAGTGCTTTGAAAGGCTGAACTTAGCTCACATCACAACACCATCATATTGGAAACACTAGACCCACTCCAATTTGAATACCACCGCAACAGATCCACAGATGACGCAATCTCAATCGCACTCCACACTGCCCTTTTCCACCTGGACAAAAGGAACACCTATGTGAGAATGCTGATCATTGACTACAGCTCAGCGTTCAACACCATAGTGCCCACAAAGCTCATCACTAAGCTAAGGACTCTGGGACTAAACACCTCCATCTGCAACTGGATCCTGGACTTCCTGAATGGCCACCCCCAGGTGGTAAGGGTAGGCACAAACACAGCTGCCACACTAATCCTCATCACTGGGGCCCCTCAGTGTAAGTGCTTGGGTCTCCTCCTGTACCCCCTGCATGGTAAAGTACAACTCCAACACCATCATTAGGTTTTCTGATGACACAGTAGTGGTAGGCCTGAGGACCGACAACGATGAGACAGCCTATAGGTAGGAGGTCAGAGAAGTGGCAGTGTGGTGCCAGGACAACAAACTCTTCCTCAATGTGAGCAAGAGAATGAGCTGATCATGGACTACAGAAAAAGGAAGCTGAACAGGCCTCCATTTTTTTTTACAATTGTTTACACACTAAAAGTGGTACTTGTCATGTTCGTCGTATGAAGGAGACCAAGGCGCAGCTTGTTATGTGTACATTCTTATTTATTTAAAGAATGAACACTGTACAAACTAACAAAATAACAAAACGAAACGCTATACAAACGAGTGCTGACAGGCATCTACACATAGACAAGATCCCACAACAGAAAGTGGGAAACACAGCTGCCTAAATATGAGTCAGCCAGGATCCGCCAGTCAGCCAGGATCCGCCAGTCAGCCAGGATCCGCCAAAACCCCAGACCACCAGTCAGCCAGGATCCGCCAGACAGTGCAACACTCAGCCAGGATCCGCCAGTCTGCCAGTCCACCAGTCTAACAAAATCCGCCAGTCTGCCAGGAAACGCCAGAATCTAGGTCAGGGTCTGCCAGGATCCGCCAGAACTGCCAGTGAAACCAGGATCTGCCAGTCGGCCAGGATCTTCAGACCCAGTCTGCCAAACTGCCAGGATCCGCCAGTCTGCCAGGATCAGTTAGATCCGCCAGTCTGCCAGGATCGCCAGTCAGCCAAATCCGCCAGAGGTGCCAGTCATTAGGATCTGCCGGAACCACCAGCCAGCCAGGATTTGGAAAACACTCCATTCAAATGCCTGACTTATTTACTCCTGAGCTTACCTCACTCCTGAGCTGCTTATCCTGAGAAAATGTCCCGAATTCCCCTCGGTCCCGAGCTACCTCAGTCCAGTGGGGCCCTATAGGTTTCCTAGGCCAAGGTTAGCAGGGTCACCACTTCAAGGGACACTAAGGAGGTGGACTACAATGGAGGCAATTTTGGAGTGGGGTCCACGAGCACCAGAGCCGCCACCGCGGACAGATGCCCACCCAGACCCTCCCCTACAGGTTTAGGTTTGTCTGTTCGGGAGTCCGCATCCTGAAATTCTGTCACGCCCTGAAAATACAAAGTATTTTGTGTTTATCTTTATGTATTTGGTCAGGCCAGGGTGTGGCATGGGGTTTTTGTAATTGTGGTGTGTTTGTCTTGGGGTTTTGGTGGTGGTATTGGGATTGTAGCTTAGTGGGTTATCTAGCAAAGTCTATGGCTGTCCACTGCAATGGTTCTCAATCAGAGGCAGGTGCTTATCATTTGTCTCTGATTGAGAACCATATTTAGGCAGCCATATTCTTTGAGTTTGTCATGGGTGATTGTCCTTAATGTCCTGAGAAGTACTTCAAATAGTTTGCACTAGATAGGCTGTTTCGGTTTCGAGTACGTTTATTGTTTTGTGTAGTGTTCGTGTTTCTTTATTTGATTAAACATGAATCTCAATCGACACGCTGCAGTTTGGTCCGACTCTCCTTCATCACCACTAGAAAACCGTTACAACGGCGCTGCATTGGAGCAGGTCAAGAGTTTCAAGTTCCTTGGTGTCCACATCACCAACAAACTATCATGGTCCAAACACACCAAGACAGTCGTGAAGAGGCACGACAAAACCTTTTCCCCCTCAGGAGACTGAAAAGATTTGGCATGGGCCCCAAGATCCTCTAAAGGTTCTACAGCTGCACCATCGAGAGCATCCTAACTGGTTGCACCACCACCTGGTATGGCAACTGCTCAGCATCTGACCGTAAGGGGCGGCAGGGTAACCTAGTGGTTAGA